>NW_007252228.1:101271-200858 GCF_000164805.1 Carlito syrichta | reverse complement strand
AGTGCAGTGGCTGCTCCCGGCCACCGCAACCTCGACCTGCTGGGCTCCGGCAATCCTTCCTCCTCAGCTTTCCAAATAGCCGGAATTACAGGCGCGCGCTTCCATGCCCGGATAATATTTTTTATTTTATTGTAGAGATGAGGTCTCGCCTGCCCAGGCGGGTCTCAAACCCTCAGGCTCAGGCAATCCACTCACCTCAGCCTCCCAAAGGTGCGGGATTACAGGCTGAGCCACCGAGCCCGGCTAGAGAAGATGCATTTCAAGCATTGTGTCCCTTCTTTCCCACTCCCGGTGACCACCTCCAGTGGCCTTCCCTGAGGTCCGCCATGGTGCTGGTGGCTCCGTGTCCCCTTGGCCTGGCACATCCAGGGAAGCACCTTCATGTCTCAATAATGTCACAGTATCAACTCCTCCCCGAAACCTGACATAGGGTCTCAGGGAACTCAATCTCAGCCTCCGCTTCCTGCAGTGTGTGGGGTGGAGGCTGCGGACAGGGCCCAACTCCAGAGCATGGGTTGTAATTAAGAACTTTCTTCATCTCAGCCTCTATCACGGCCACAAAACCACCTTTATATAGCTTGTCAGGTTGCTGTGATTGAGTCTGTGGGGTGCCAGGCAGTTACAGCTGCACAGGACTCCGTCTACTTCTAATTTGGAGATGCTCTATTGTGGTTCTCTCTCTCCTGTCGCCATGGGCAGGAAGCCCCTTTTGTGGACCCTGTCTTTCCGGTCTTGAATTTGGGGCTGGGATGTTGATCTAGATTAGGGCAAAGAAGGATGAGGTTTCTTTTGTGTGAGATTGTTTTATCATTTTATTTTTCACGTGCGGTTCTCACTGGGAAAATGTCAGAATTTAAACCCCAGCTCCATATTTTGATTGGTGTGGGACTTTGGACAATTTATTGAGCCCCTCTTACTCTTGGTTACCTATAATTTGGGGTCAGTTGTTTGTTGTCATGATAAGGGAGATTAGGCTGGGAGATGGACGCTCATATTTATTGAGGGGTTCGCCTAAGCTTTTTATTTGGCTAGCAAACCACTTAATCTTCCAAATAGATCAATTATTAGGTTCACTTAAAAAACGTTCTAATTAGCATTATGACCATTCTTGAAATGAAAGGAAAAACAAAGTTTTAGAAAAAATAAAGAAGACATTAAAAACAATTAATCAAATACTTTAAAACTGAAAATTTAAAAGTTCACTGGATGGGCTCAATAGCAAAATTGAAATGACAAAAAAAAAAAAAAAAGATCAGTGAACTTGAAGATAGATCAAGAAACTGAGGAATCCCTAAACAGGATAAATTCAAAGAAATTCATGCTAAAATACATCATGATATTTTTTTTTTAAACAAAAGATAAAAATATTGAAAGCATTCAGAGAGAAATTACTTATTACCTTTGGGAAATAAGTATAAGAGTGAAAATCAATAAAGTTGAAAACAACAACAAAAAAGTAATAGAGAAAACCAGCCAAACTAAGAGGCAGTTCTTTTAAAAGTTTAATAAAATTGATAAATTTCTCACTAAATTGACAAATTATTATTGTCAGAAATGAAGGAGGTAATAGCCCTACAGACCTTTAAAGACATTAGAAAACATAAGGCAATACTACAAACAATACTACACACATAAATTTGACAATTTAGATGAAATGTACTAATTCCTCAAGAAAACAAAAATTGCCAACACTTACCCTATATAAAATAGATTATTTGAATAGTTCTATAATTCTTAAAAAAAATAAATTCATAGTTTTTTTTATTATCAATCAATATTTTTTATTATGGTTTTGTGGGGTACAGTTAAGGGTTAGGTGTACAATTACGTTTCATTCAGGCACCCTGTAGATAAGAAGTGTTTTCCCATCCCCTGACAGATATTTGCTACTGTTAATCCCATCCTCCCCCCCCATAGTTTCCCAGTACCGTCAGTCATTTTCTTATAGTATTACATTGGATGTTCAAGGTCCATTATATGAGTGAGAACATGTGATACTTGGATCTTTGTTTTTGTGAGAGGTCACTCAGTATTATAGACTCTAGTTCCATCCAGGTTGCTGCGAAATTCATGATTTTGTTCTTTTTTATGGCTGCGTAGTATTTCATCGTGTATACGTACCACATTTTTTAAAATTCAGTCCTCTTTTGATGGGCAGCATGGTTGTTTCCAGGTTCTTGCTATTGTGAACAATGCTACAATAAACATATGTGTGCAGGTATCTTTTTTATAGAGTGATTTGAGTTCTTCAGGGTATATTCCCAGTAGGGGGATTGCAGGGTCATATGGAAGGTTGATTTTTAGAGCTTTTAGGAATCGCCACACTGCTTTCCACAGAGGTTGCACTAGTTTACACTCCCACCAACAGTGTAGAAGTGTTCCCTTTTCACCACACCCTCTCCAGCAGTTGTTATTTTTTGAGTTGTTGATAATTGCCATTCTGACTGGAGTTAGGTGGTATCTCAGTGTGGTTTTGATTTGCATCTCCCTGATGATTAGTGAGGTTGAGCATTTCTTCATGTGTTTGTTGGCTGCGTGGATGTCTTCTTTTGTGAAGTGTCTGTTCATATCTTTTGCCCATTTTATAATGGGGTTGTTTGTTTTTTTCTTTTTGGTATGTTTCAGTTCCTTGTAGATCCAGGATGTTAAGTGTTTGTCAGACCTAGAGTTGGCAAATACTTTTTCCCAGTCTGTAGGCTGTCTCCCTGCTCTCTTGATGGTTTCTTTGGCTTTACGGAAGCTTGTCAGTTTAATAAGGTCCTACTTGTCTATCTTCTCTCTTATGACCTGTGGGTTACGGGTTTTGTTCAGGAATTGGAGGCCAGTTCCGATTTCCATGAGGGTATTTGCTTCCTTTTCTAAGGTTCTTATGGTTTGAGGTTTTACATTTAGGTCTCTGATCCATTTAGAGTTTACCTTTGTGCATGGGGATAGATAGGGGTCCTGTTTCAATCTTCTGCATATGGTCAGCCAGTTTTCCCAGCACCATTTACTAAATAGGTTCTCCTTTCCCCAGTGGTAGGTGGTGGGGGCTTTGTCAAAGATGAGTTGGTTGAGAAATTGAGGTTTTGCTTCTGGGATCTCAATTCTATTCCATTGATCTATATGCCTGTTCCTGTACCAATACCAAGCTGTTTTGATGATTTTAGCTTTATAGTAAAGTTTGAAGTTTGGTAATGTGATACCACCTGCTTTGTTTTTTTTGCTGAGGATTGTTCTGGCTATTCTTGGATGTTTGTGTTTCCATATGAATTCCTGTGTTGTTTTTTCTAGGTCTGAGAAGAATGTTGTTGGTAATTTAATGGGTATTACATTGAATTTGTAGATTGCCTTAGGTAAGATGGACATCTTTACAATGTTGATTCTTCCAATCCATGAGCATGAGATATTTTTCCACTTGTTTGTGTCATCTTTGATTTCTTTGAGCAGTGTTTTGTAATTTTCATTGTAAAGGTCTTTCACGTCTCTGGTTAGGAAGATGCCAAGGTATTTCATTTTTTGTGTGGCTATTGTGAATGGAATTGTGTTTTTTATTTGGGTTTCTGTTTGTTTATTATTGGTGTAGAGAAATGCGATTGTCTTTTGTACATTTATTTTGTATCCTGAGACTTTGCCAAAGGCCTTTATCAATGTAAGGAGGCTTTTAACAGATTCTCTTGGGTTTTCAAGGTACACAATCATATCATCTGCAAAGAGAGATAACTTGACTTCCTCTTTTTCTATTTGGATACCTCTGATTGCCTCCTCTTCTCTGATTGCTCTAGCCAGGACTTCCAATACTATGTTGAACAGGAGGGGTGAGAGTGGCATCATTGTCTAGTTCCAGTTTTCAGGGGAATTGGTTCCAATTTTTGTCCATTTAGGAGTATGCTGGCTGTTGTTTTCTCATAGATGGCTTTTACTATTTTGAGGTATGTTCCCCGTATGCCTAGATGTTCAAGGGTTTTTATCAAGAAAGGGTGCTGGATTTTATCAAAAGCTTTTTCTGCATCTAATGATATGATCATGTGGTTTTTGTTTTGACATCTGTTGATGTATTTAATTACATTTATGGTTTTACGAATGTTGAACCAGTCTTGCATCCCAGGAATGAAGCCTATTTGGTCATGGTGGATGATTTTTGGGATGTATTGCTGAATCCGGTTTGCTAGGATCTTGCTGAGAATTTTAGCATCTATGTTCAACAAAGATATTGGCCTGTAGTTCTCTTTCTTTGTTGGATCTTTACCTGGCTTGGGTATCAATGTGATGTTGGCTTCGTAAAATGATTTGGGGAGAGTTCCATCTTTTTCAATCACCTGGAATACCTTCAGTAGGATTGGTATCAGCTCCTCCTTAAATGTCTTGTAGAATTCTGCTGGGAAGCGATCTGGACCAGGGCTTTTTTTTGTAGGAAGTTTTCTTATTACGTAGTCAATTTCCTTGTTTGTTATTGGTCTATTTAAGGTCTCAATTTTTTCTTGTTTCAACCTAGGTAGGTTGTGTGATGTCAGAAAGTCTGCCATTTCCTTAAGGTTTTCAAGTTTGTTTCCATACAAGTGTACGTAGTAGTCTCTAATGATCTTTTGTATTTCTTCAGGGTCAGATGCGACTTCATCTTTTGTGTTTCTGATTGTGCTTATTTGGTTTTTTTCTCGTTTTTTCTTGGTCAGTCTAGCCAGGGGACCATCGATCTTGTCTGTCCTTTCGAAGAACCAGCTTTTTGTATCATTTATTTTTTGTATTATCTTTTTGTCTTCTATGTCCTGTATTTGGGCTTTTATTTTGGTGATCTGGATTCTTCTGCTGAAATTAGGGTTTTTGTGGTCTTGCTTTTCCAGCTTTTTTAGGTGACTTGTTAGGTTGTGAATTTCTGTTCCTTCCATTTTCTTCATGTCTGTTTGTAGGAATATAAATTCCTCTCTTACTACAGCTTTCAGGGCATCCCAGAGATTTTGGTAAGATGTTTCTTCATTTTCATTTGTTTCCAGGTATCTTTTGATCTCTGTTTTGATTTTGTTATTGACCCAGGAGTTGTTTAGCATCATGCTGTTTAGTGTCCATGTCTTTGTGGGTTTTGGGGGGACTTTGTTGGTGTCAATGTTTATTTTTATTTCACTATGGTCCGAGAAGGTGCATGGTAGAATTTCGGTCCTTTTAAATTTGCTTATGCTTGATTTATGGCCGAGTATGTGGTCGATCTTAGAATATGTTCCATGTGGTGATGAGTAGAATGTGTATTCTGTGGTCTTTGGATGGAGTGTTCTGTAGGTATCAACTAAGTCCATTTGGTCCAAAGTCACATTGAGGTTCCGGATCTCCTTGCTGATTTTTTGTCCTGATGATCTGTCTAGGGTTGTGAGTGGGGTATTAAAGTCCCCAGTTATGATGGTGTTTCTTCATTGTTTGTGTTCCAGAATCTATTTTCTCAGTGTGTGATCTCCCAGGGGCCTGTATGAGACCTATATTCTTTTCTTTCTTCATTTGTGTGGTTTTTCCCCCTCCCTACTTTTTCCTTCCCTCCACATCACCGTCTTCTTTAATTCTGTTGTTTTGGGGTAAAGGGATTGATTTTACTTCTGTTTGTTCAATCTCCTATTCTTTATGTATGCCCTCTTACTTTGTTCAATTCTGGAGTTGCACTGTAGGTTGGGGGTGGTCCTTTTTGCAGTTTTGAGATTTACTTAAGGGGGGAGCTGTGATTCAAAATCTATCTGAAGGTCCTGGTATTCACTGACAGGTCTGTGAATAATCTGGAACCCACTTCCCACTGCCTTGGAATCTGTCCGTGTAGTGGGGCTGTAGCTTTACTCCCTGAAATAAAATGTGGCTAGCAGAGGGAAAAGAATGGAGCAGACAGTGGGTTGAAGAGGGGGTTGGAGCTATAGAGGAGTAAGGGGGGAAACAAACGAGTTTGCCAACAAATAGAGAGAGAGGCCTATACTGAAATAGATAAAAACAATAGATTGCAGTTATAGACAAACCAACTCTCATACAGACAAAAATAAAACATATAGTAATGCTAACATACCAGCTATCCTACCACTTTATTAGTGTGCTGTTCTTCTATACAAAGATATGGTTTACAGAGAGAAGAAAAGAGAAGAAAAGGAAGAGGAAAAAAGAAAAAAGGAACAATACAGTAGGAATAGAATTAAGTCATTAGGCTAACTGAATCAATGAAGCACACTCTGAGACATTTCGTTTAAGTCCATGTCCTTTCAGGTCTGATTTCTAGTTTTCTTTTCAAGCTGGTAAATTAGTTTGCAGTTAGGGTCAGTTGCCCCTGGTCTGCTGTGAAGGACAGTTCAGATCACCCTCTGTTCACCACTCTGGCCTATGTCTTTATCAAGCTTGTTTCTCCCGTTTCAGTGTTGTTACCTTGAATCACCAGCAGGTGGTGCCATCTCAGCTGTTCTCCCCAGAGGGGGTGGGGCCGGACAGGGAAGGCAGAGGCTGAGGATGGCAAGATGGCTGCCTGCCTCAGGGCAGACGGCAGGAGACTTATGGCGGGCAGGACATCTTGGTCGCAGGAGAGGTGGCAGCGATCCCAGCAGATCTTCCCTGAAGGGGCTCCAAGGACTGAAGTTGTGGATCGCCTCCGGCCCGGGTGGTGCAATGTGCTACCGGCGGTGGTGTCGGTGGCTGTGGTGGCTGCGGCGGCAGCGTATGCGCTGCAGTGGCTGTCTAGACTGCTGCAATGCCCCAGCGGTGGCAATGGCCGAGCTCCGTATTAAGAGCAGGCTGTGATGTTGGGGTCCGTAGCCCCCGGGGCGAGAGTCGGAGACCCACTGCAGTTCTCCTTTGCAGAGGTTTTCACAGACCAGGTTGCCCATCGCCATCTTGCTGGAAGTCCTCCCAAAAATATCTTTAAACATGGCCAAAAGTCCTATTGTTGAAAAATACTGGCCTCTAGGTAATATTATACATTATCGTGAATACTGAATTATTTTGCCTAATTTCAGTAACAAAGCAATATCTGTTTTCATCACTACTGTTCAACATTATAATGAGACAAGATTAAATAAAAGATTTCAGAATGGAATGAAGAAGTAACAATGTCTTATTTCCAGATGATTTCATTATTTAGAAAATGCAATTGAATCTGAAAAATAGCTACTGGGACTAATGTATGAATTTTATAAAGTTTGCAAATTACAAAATACAAAAAAAATTTCATTTTCATATATTGCCTATCTAATTGAAATAAAATACCATTTAAAAAGAAATAGAAGCTGGGCTCGGTGGCTCAGCCTATAATCCTGCGCCTTGGGAGGCTGAGGTGAGTGGACTGCCTGAACCCATGGGTTTGAGACCCGCCTGGGCAACTTGGCCAGACCTCATCTCTACAATAAATCAAAAAATTAGCCGGGTGTGGTAGCACTTGCCTGTAGTTCCAGCTACTCGGAAGGCTGAGGCAGAAGGATTGCTGGAGCCTGCAGGTCAAGGCTGTAGTGACTGGGAGCAGCCACTGCCCTCAGTCTAGGCTACAGAGTGAGACTCCAACTCAATAAATAAATAAATAAATAAATAAAAATAAAAAGAAATAGAAATACATAAAATATTTAAAGATAAATCTGCCAAAACATATAAAATCTGTTCAGGTAAAACTAAAAAAAACACTTCTGCGACAAATTTTTTTTTTTGAGTTGGAGTCTCACTGTCTCCCAGACTCTAGTGCAGTGGCCACTTCCGGCCACCGCAGCCTTGACCTGCTGGGCTCCAGCAAGCCTCTCGCCTCAGCCTGGGACAAATTAAAGACACATATAAATAGAGAAATGTATTGTTTTATAGAGTTGAAAACTCATTTTTGAAATGCCAGTTGTCTCAAAGTCCTAGCAAAGTCCTAGCAGGCCTTTTGTGTGTACGTGGAAATTTTTTAAATTCTTTTTGAAATAAAAAGAACCAAAATATCCAAGAACACAGTTTTAAAGTACTTGTAAAACTTATAAGCAACCCCACATTTTAACAGATTCTCCATATTAGCTGTTTTAGTTGCTTTAACCTAAAAATAACCCCCTACATAGCTTTTCAGTAATCAGAGGTTCCTACACCCTTGGTTTCCGTAACTAAGAGCCTACACCCTTGGTTTCCCCAATTATTAAAAACTCCCTAATCACAATTTCCGCATTATTTGTACATATTTGCACATTTTGCATTTTAATTTTAATGGTCTTTATGTTCACGCCTTATTCCATGCAACTTAATGTACCTTATGTTTGTAGCCCATGCTATATAGCCTACTTAGCAGTTTTTGCCTTTATAAACTCTTCCCTGCTTCATTCGGGGTCGGGGGTTTTTGGAGGTATGAGCCCCCTCCTAACCGCTGGCCATTCCATTGCCTGGTATTCCACTAGTGGCTAATAAAAAACTCATAATCCAACTCCCTGCATTGGCAACGTTTTTCTCATACTTGGGACACAACATTTGGTCGCCCTGGTGAGAATAATCACCAACCTTGAGAGGTGGCCTCACTCCAGCTCTCCCCAGTGGAGTAGAGGAGTTATAGGGGAGGCACCACCTGAATTGCTCAGGACCCCATGACCTCTCATCTGACCTGGAGGGAGAAGGAATGACTGCTAATTCTCTCCCACCTCAAAAGAACCTGAGCCCATCTGCCATTTCCCGGGAGGTAAGTTTCTGTTTTGTTTTGTTTTATTTTGTTTTGTTTTAATCTGTTTTGGAACTCTGTTAAAGAGGACAGAGCCCATTGGGACCATTTCTTAGGCTCTGGTTCATTGACCCAAGACGTTGGTAGAACAAGAGTCTCTGTTGAATATTTGAATTCTGTTTGGGTGCCTGCTTTGATTTCTGATTGCTTGTGACATTTCTAGATTCTTGTCATCCTTGGCCCTCTCCTTTCCTTTGCATTTTTGCTGCTCTTTTTGCTATAGGGCTTGCTTCTGTTGCACTTTTAAATTGGCCATCAGGTCAGAAACTTCTTTTGGTTTTTACTTATCTCTTTGTAATTGAAGGTGTAATGTTCATCAGTGCCTCCTGAGATTTACTGGTATCAACTACTTAAGGTAGCAGGTTTCAAGCCCTTCAAATCCCCTGGACTGCAACTTCTCTGTCATGTTCATGGAGAATTATGGGGTCCATCTCTCAAAAGGTGAACTTTGAGCCCTCTGCAAAATCAAATGACCTTCGTTGAATGTGACTGAATTTTCAATGGTTATCTCTTTATCCAGAACCTTTCACCTTAACTCAAGGTATGTGCTCTAAAACCCCTAGTCGAATCCTGAATACAGAAATTGGAAATTCTTGCAGGAATAAATATTTCTCAGCTGCTTGGTGCATTCAGCTAACTGGAAATCAATGTGCATATTGTAAAAACTGGGACTTCAGGTAGAAATTGCCCCTTGTCACCCCAAAACGGGGGGTGCAGTTGTAAATAAGCTTTATAATTTAAAAATGACTAGGGGGTTGCAGAGCTCATTTTAAATTGCACAAGTTTTTATTAAACTATTAGGACAAAGTGTAGTTATGCAAACTGAAACTTTAAGTATCTTAAAATGATGTTTGTTACTGTTTCATATCTAAAATTTAAAAATAAAGGTTACTAACTCTAAATTAGTTTAATTATGTTTACATGTGTATGTTAAATCCGGTATGCTACCAAATTGGTTTTTAAGTAAATAAATGCTCATAAAATGCTTTTCAAGTTCATATGACTTTAATAACATTTGGTAAATAACAACAACTTTAAAATTAGTAAAAATATAAAAATACTCTTAACATTGTTAACATACATGGTTATCTAAATATACTGATGGTTTTGTAACGTTTATGTTAAATCCTAAATTGTAAAATATCAAAATGTGATATAAATGTTCTAGAACTATAAGACTGATGGTTTTGGATTGATCATTCTTGTAACAATTATTTATATAACTATATTGTTGTGAGAATGACTAATTTAAATTTTTGGTTCCAAACAACTGGACTTAAAATTAAAAACATGAATATTTAATTAATAATTTACAAAATAAGGGAGTGCTCGTGTGTTGGGTTTTAAAAAAATCATCTGTTATGCCTGATTAACATGCTCAGGTTTTTGTTTTGGGTTACTCCTCTGTCAGATAAGTCCATATTGGGTATTCTCACACAGATTGTCCACACCCTCTAGCTAAAACCACAATTCAATAATTTTTAAAGGATTTTAACAACTTTAGGTAGACTGTGTGAATAAGTAATGATCTGTTCTTATTCATTTACTGGGCAGACGGATCATTGCACGTCCCTGTGGTCTGTTCCCTTTATAAAAACTTTATAAGACAGTAAGTGACAGTTTCATATTTACAACCTGGTTTATTTTTTAAAAAAAGCTTTAGGATTTTGTTAACCAAACCAAATCAGTACCAGCCTGGAGGGCAGCAGAACCAGAGAGCCAAGAAAGCACCCCATTTGGCAGTCACAATTGGCAACCAAAACTCCAGACTTCCATAAAACACCTAGTAACCACGGATCTGCTAAGGGGATGATGTCCACTGATTATGGGTACAGTCTATAAGGGCACTGGAAGTGAAGTTGCCCTAAGAGGCCTTAACCTCCTGGACCTTGTCCACCATGCAGGCCAAGTAGCCATTGAGAGAAAGGTGCACTCTCCTCTGAAGAAAGGGGAGAACACTTGGCTCGTAAATGGTGGCAACATAGGAAGGCCTACTAACCTGCTTAACTGCTTGGCACTGGCTCACCATTCCTCCAATAAACCCCCCAGGTAAATACCAGAGCACTGGAACCCAAATTAAGTTCAAGTTAACACAGGTGCCGGTCTTTTGGTTCTGACCATCCATGCTGACATTTAGGTAGCTAGATTAAATCTTAAAATTGCCAATCTGGCTACGTAAAAAAGTTATAAAAGTTATTTGTTACAAATTCAGTATTTTTTTATAAATTACTTTTATTTTCCAGCATTATTTCTGAGCAATAGCCTTTTCCATCGTTGGCTGCTTTAATTATTCTGTGTTCTCACTTGATATTCGGTTACAGTCCTACTGTTTCCTGTTTATGCCCTTAAAAATAAATAAAAAAACAAGACATCTCTATGGCCCACCTCAGCAGGAAATAGTTACAGAAAATTGACTTTCACCCGTTCCTAAAATTATAAAATGTTTCCAAGGGCAAAAATAGGAAAATATAAAACAACCCAAAAGCAGGAAGTCATTTTTTGCTTTTTACTACAAATAAAGGCTGTGTCTTTAAAACATACATGTTTTAAGTACAAAATTAATTTCGTCTACTTTTCTTTTCAGAGAACACAGGCTCAAAAAATATAAACTCCTTTGTCTTCTTTTTAAAAATATGTACTAATCAATTTTTGTTAAAGTATTTCCAGTCCCTCTAATAGGTCCAAGCTACTGTCCACTCCAACATCTGTGCCGTTTTGCCGACCCCATTGTCCACATCATGCCATCCATTTCAGTCTCGAAACCTGGTCTACATCAGGAAGTTCCAGAAAGAAGGACTGGCCCCAGCCTGAAAAGGACCCCTCATTGTCATCCTCATCACCTCAAAGGCATTCAAGGTTGACAGGATTGCAGCTTAAATTCACTACTCGTGAGTCAAGAAAACCGGATTCAATGAACTTGATGACAACATACCACCCTCGGATCTTTGGACTGTACAAAAAAACCCCTAATAACCCTCTTAAAATCAACCTCTGAGCTTGCCATCCTGTTCCACCCCAAAATAAACAGCCACACCTGGAATCGGATATTTCAAGCTAAAACTTCTGTGTTTTTATTCTGGTGTTAACTCTGAATCTGTTCTTCCTCTTTCATAATGGCTTACTGTACAATCTTCACCTTCTCTTTGACCTCTTTTACATCAGAAAAGGTCTTAGCTATCCAAAATTGGACCCGCGGCTCATCTCCGGTCCAATTTCAGGTAAACCTTCCTAACCTATTAAACATTAAAAAAAAAATAATGTCTAGCTGGACAGTTGTCTGGAATAATCAATTTAATACCTGCACCAAATGTTTATCATACTAAATCTTGTACAGACTGGGCAACCTCTTATTATATAAGGAACACAAATTTTTACCTTTGCCCCAGTAACCTTGTCAACCAACAATGTAATCAGGCTGGCCACTTTTTCTGTACACACTGAAAATATGTCACTATTGCGACTTACAGTGGGGAACCTAATGATACATCTCAAATCACCATTTGGCCAACAACGGGCCCCAAAATGGCTACATATATAAAGGTTACTAATCCTCTCCATTATTCTTAAAGAACAGGTGATACCTAGAAAATAAACTCTACAAGGATGGCTCTGACCGTGGTGCCTTATTCACTATCCAACGGTGCACGCTCACCTACAAAACTGTGGCCAAGCCAATAGGGTCATTGTGGAGCTAAAAAATCCTATGTTTGGTTACCACCAGCCTCCACCTCAGCTTCTGCCTTCTGCCAACCTAACCAGCACCCCGGACTCGCATCAGCAACTCCCGTGGTCACCTCTACCATTTTCAAACCTAGCCCATCTCCCTCAAGTCTTTTTCCCATGTTAACTCACATGCATCGTGTGCTTAATAACACTTGGCCACAATTAACTACAGATTGTTGGGTTTGCTTAAAATCAAGACCTCCTTATTATGTAGGCCTAGGGGTCAAAACTTCTGTTGTCAGCAGCTCTAACAAAACTACATGTTCTTTTCCAAAAGCAGTTCATTTCACTATAGAAAATGTAACTGGAACTGCCTTTTGTCTTAAAACTCTAAATTTCAACTTAATGCCTTCTTTATTTTTTAATATTTGCAATATGTTTCTTATTGTAACTATGAATGAATGAATCCATGGCCTATGCAGCCCCTGCCAATACTTGGTTTGCTTGTCCTACCAGTCTTACAACCTGTGTTACTATTGAAATGTTACACAATAAGTCTATTTTATGTATTACTGTCTATCTACTGTCCCAGATATATGCTTATAGTAGTCCTAAAGAAAACCTCTTATTTAATCCTCCTGGTCTTCTGGCAACTTGTCAGAAATGTACTGTCCCTTTATTAGTACCTGCCTTAATTGGGTTAAGCGTAGCTAGAGCAGCTGCACTCACCTCCACTGCCTTGGTCTGCAGAAAATTAGGACTAACTAACTTTGCACAAGACATTAATTCCGACTTAAATTACACGCAATCTGTTATAAACCAACTCCATGACCAGGTGGACTCTCTAGCAGAGGTTGTCCTCCAAAATCGTAAAGGCCTAAACTTGCTCTTCCTATCTCAAGGAGGACTTTGTATTGTTCTTAAAAAGACTTATTGTCTTCATACAAACAAATCAGGAATGATTAAAAATACCCTCTGGAAAGTCCATGAAAACATAAACTGATGTCAAAAACAATATACAGTAACAACTCCTGGTTCCAACCTATGTTTAATTGGAACCCTTGGCTAACAACAACTCTTATCACCAGTCTAGCCGGTCCTATAATCCTCCTCCTAGGTTTGCTTGTAGGGCCTTTTATAATCAATTGATTTATTCAGTTTGTTAAGCAACGAATTACTTCTATCAAATTCATGTATATTAAAACTTATAATCCTTTGCCCATAACTCACAAGTCAATGGTTTAACTCATAAACAAGTAAAAGGGGGGTATAAAGTACCTGTAAAACTTGTAAGCAACCCCACATTGTAACAGGTTCTCCATATTAGCTATTTTAGCTGCTTTAACCTAAAAATAACCCCCTACATAGCTTTCCAGTAATCAGGGGTTCCTACACCCTTGGTTTTCATAACTAAGAGCCTACACCCTTGGTTTCTCCAATTATTAAAAACTCCCTAACCACAATTTCTGCATTTATTTGTACACGTTTGCACATTTTGCTTTTTAATTTTAATGGTCTTTATGTTCATGCCTTATTCCATGCAACTTAATATACCTTATGTTTGTAGCCCATGCTATGTAGCCTATTCAGCAGTTTTTGCCTTTATAAAACCTTTCCCCGCTTCATTCGGGGTTGGGAGTTTTCGGAGGCATGAACCCCCTCCCCACTGCTGGCCATTCCACTGCTGGCTATTCCATCAGCAGCTAATAAAGGACTCATAATCCAACTCCCTGTGTGTTGGCAACGTTTATCTCACACTTCAGACACAACAGTTTGAGATAAAACAAAGTTTTAGGCCAACACTACCTGATTTCAAAATGCACTGTAGAGCTACAGTAATTAAGACTGTGCAATATTGACCTAAACAAATTGAACAGTGGAGTACAATCACAATTCCAAAAATAAACCCATGTGTCAATGGATGATTGATTTTCAACAAAAGTACAAAGGTAATTCAGAGGAAAAGACAGATTATTTCCTAGAAATTATGTTCTGGTAGTTAAATATCCATATAAGCAAACAGACTCAAGTCATACCTCACACCAAAAACAACATGAACTCAAAATGAACCACAGACATAAAACTACAAAACCATTTTTTTTTAAAGACAAAAATACATGTAACCTTGGCTTAATCAAAATTTTTTAGGATTGACACTACAAGCCTGAAACATAAAATTAAAAAAAATGAGAAATATGATTTCATCAAATTAAAATTTGTTGCTTTTTAAAAATACTCTTAAGAGAATGAAAAAAACAAGCCTTAGCTTGGGAGACAATATGTACCAAGCTTGTATCACATAAAAAATTTTGTGTATATTTTATATAGTGTTCCCTAAATCAATTTGAGTTAAACAATCCAGTAGTATTGTGGAAATGATATGATCAGGCATAACACCAAATAAAATATATAATACATATATAGGAATATGAAAAGTGCTCAATTGAATCAGTAATGAGGTAAATGCAAATCAAAATAAAAATGACACAACACTAAACATCTATTAAATGGTTAAGATTTTAAAAACTGATAATGCCATGTTTTAGTGAGAATGTAGAGGAAACTGTACTCCCATATAGTCGGTGAAAATGTAACATGGAAAATTTATCTTTAAAATCGGTTTGCAGTTTCTTTAAAAGTTAAGCATGTACCATTCATGTGATCTAGTCATTCTATGTCTCTGTATTTTTCCATGATAAAAGAAAGCACAAGTCCACACAACGATTTGAAAATGAGTAGTTTATAACTTTATAAATAGTCAAAAACTGGAAACAATTTAAGAGTTCATCAACTGATGGTTAGGTTTTAAAAAAATAAAAATACATCCATTCAGTGGCATACTACTGGACAAAAATACTGAAATTTCGATACTTGCAACACAAACAACAAAAATGAAACTCAAAGCAAGTGCACTGAGTAAAAACTAATAAGCATAGTGAGTACATAACATATTTTTATTTACAAAAGAGATAGAAAGATAAAAGAATAAACATTTTAAAAAATCATAAACCTCTAGAATACAGAAATGAATCAGTGGGACAGAAAGTCAACCAATATTTGCCTGGGTGGGAAGAAGCAGAAGTTGGAAAGAGTGAAATGTTTAATGAGAGTGTGGAAACTCTTTAGAGTAAGAGATTTATTCACTTTTGATTGTGATGATGATTTCAAGGATAGATAGATAGATAGATAGATAGATAGATAGGGATAGCAAAACAACAGTACACTTTAAATATAAGCTATTTATTCTTTATCAATTATACCTATGTAAAACTATTGAAATTAAAAAACCATTAGCCTACATGTTAAAACCTATAATTGTGAAAATTATAGAGGCAAACATATGAGAACATCTTGAAAATATCAATTAGGCAATGATGTCTCTGATGTGATACAATATATAATCCATAAAATAATTACTGATAAAAAGTAGATTATCAAAAGTAAGAATTTCTCTTCAAAAAATACTCTGAAGTGAATAAAAGACAACTCACATAATAGGGGATGTATTTGTAAATCATGGATCTGATAAAGGTCTTTGCAAAAGTCTTATAACTAAAATATATATTAAAAAAACTCTCCAAACAAAATAACAAGAAAATAAACAGAATAATTTTTAAATGGCCATAGATTTTAACAAAGACTTTAACACAGATGATGTATGAATTTAAATACAAAAATGTCATTTTGCTCAATATTATTAATTAATGAGGAAATCAAAACTATAATAAGTGTGTATCATATATACCTATTAAAATATCTAAAATTTAACACATTAGTCATAGCAACAGCTAGTGAAGGTATGAAAGAAGTAGAATTATTATACATGACTGTTGCAAATAAAAAATGCCATTCCCTTTGAAAGACAATTTTATAAAATGATGTACATATACTTTCCATTTGTCCTAGCCATTACACAGTTCTATATTTACCCAAGATAAATGAAAGCATACTTCTGTACAGAGACTTAAGCATAAATAGTGTTTGCCATTTTTTGGTGATAACTGAACTGTTGAAATTGTTTGGATATCCATCACCACATAAATAGACAAATAAGTTGTGAAACATTCACACAATGGAATTTGAAATCAAAGAATGACTTGCTAATACCTGTAGCCACAATGATGGGCCTTAGACTGTAAAGAATACACATTCTCTGATTATAATTATACAAAATTCTATAAAATACACTCTTATCTTTGGTGACAGAAAGCAAAGGGACAGAGGATGCTTGGGGACTGAGGTATGATGGAGAAAAAAATTATAGTGTTACAAGAGGAAACCTTTGCGAGTAATTGACATGTTAATTATCTTTCTACAGCAACAGTTTTAAGCATCTGTACATATATAAAGACATCCAAACTGTTAAAATATGTACTATTTATTGTTTGGCAGAATGTATCCTTGACTCTTAAATTTTTATCTTTTATCCTACACTAACCCTTGATTTCAAAATTTGCATATCCAACTCTCTACCTAACAAATCCTCTAAGAGTCCAAAAAGGCATATCTAACTACGTGTATACAAAGCTTCATATTCTTCCAAATTTTTATCTCTTGTAGTATTGAACACCTTTATGAGTGTTAAATTCATTTTCCAGTTTTTTAACTCAATATTTTTGGATAATTTTATCTTCTCACATCCTATATTACATCTCTCAGCAGACTGTGTACTCTGACTCCAATTACATCTAGAATCAACTCCTTCTCAATACCTGTACTGCTCGCACTATAGTCCAAATCAATTAGAATTCGTCATATGCCTTTTAACTGTCAAAATTTGTTCCACTGTTCTGCTCTATTCTAGTCTATATACAGCAGCCAGGTTGACCCTTGTAATACACTAATATAACTGGGTCACATTATCACCTCCTCCTGTGTCTTCAAATCTTTCTCATAATAAAATCAAAAATGCTTTTCTTTGCTTACAAGATTCTACATGATCTGACATCCCAGTGTGCCTATTCACCACTGTGCTCCAAACACCTTGGAGTATGCTCTTGCCCCAGACCTTTGCATGGCATGGATGCTCTGCCTGAAGTGTCCTTTACTGAGATATCCACATGGTTCACTCAAGCCTTCATTCACATCTATGCCCAAAGTGCTTGTCCTTGGAGAGGTTATTGTGTTTATAATAGCTCCACTGTGGCACTTTTTATCACATGATGTTATTTATTATCTGTAAAATATTTATCATTAAATTCAATTTACAATAGATGCATTTGTTAATTGTGTGTATCCTCCATTAAAATTCAATCTTCTTAAGAGCAGCAACTTTTATCCACTGCCCTTTAGCGTCTTTGTTGACAGATACGAGGTTGATTTAATAAATGAGTCAGTCAATGGACGTGCGTAACATTGGTAATCTCAATCTCAGAAAGCAGAGTTACAAATCTTGACTTTAGAGCCAGCTAAAACACATCTCCCAAATATTAAGTGCAACTACAAAACATTTAGACTCTCAAATCCTTCAGATTAATTAACCTACAATATTTTTAAAAATATAAAGTAATACAGAAAATTTGATCATTTCTGTAAGAACAAAAATGGCAAAATATTCTTTGCAATATTATTTCACTAAATTGGATGTTTATTTCACTGTCATAAAAATACTTAAAATTGTTCATATGTTAGTGCCTTATTTATTTTAACATTGTGTTAACAGCATAATAAATCATATTCATTGGCTTTGCTTCTTTGTTGTTACGATGATTATTTCCTGACTTGCAGCAACACTTTGAAATGTTTGACTTTTCATAATGCTAGAGGAGTGATGTTTGGTTTCATAGAACACTTGTCTTGTTTCATACTTAATGTTTTCATCATTAGATTGCATACATACTAACTATATTTGCTCCTAAATATAACATTAAACCTTAAATATACAAATGTTTATGCAGTTAATTTAGTAATTTATTTAAATTAATCAACAGATTTGTTCCTTAAAATAACATCTGTACCTATATTGTGAGTCTAAACACAGAACCTTAAATACTGATTCTATTATTCCAGTAAATTATTATTTTATTATTAAAATATAAATAATATTAGTAGTTATTATTACTATGAGAACTATAATATTAACCAGTATTATAGTATTACTAATAATATTAGTAAATATTCTTAATTTATTCTGTGCAATGATTTGTTTTAACAAGATGATCTCTATAGTGCATTTCAACTATAAATTTTAATCAAATCCTTGGGTAGAAGTTTTTCTAACTAAAGTACATAACATATAATGCTCTAATATTTTCATTGTGACTTTTATCATTTAAATTATATACAGATTTAGCCTCTAATATCTATCTGCCTATATGTAGATATATAAATATATATTCATTCTAATGCTTGTATGAATTACAGTTGATATTAAAAATTAATTAGTAATAATAATTTCTGGGACTAGAAAAAATGTTTTTGATTCATCATACAGTGTTCCTTCCAATTGTACCCTGTAGTTCTTCTATATTTAATTATTCCTAAATATTTAATTTTAATTAATTAATTAATGCAATTATTAAGTATCTCAAAATGTTAATTAGCACGTATGAAGAAATGTTGTATTATTGGTCATGTACATTTCAAATATACCTTCCCATATTACATTAACAAAATTCACAAATGTATACCATACAACAAAAAGAAGAAATAAGGCCAGTTATGATGGCTCACACCTGTAATCCCAGAACTTTGGGAGGCCGACGCAAAGGATTGCTTGAGCTCAAGAGTTCAGATCAGCCTGGGCAACATAGTGAGAACTTGTCTCTACAAAACATTTAAATAAATAGCCAAATGTAGTGGTACACGTCTGTATTCCCAGCTATTCAGGAGGCTGAGAAGGGAGAATTGATTATGTCTAGGAGATTGAGGCTGCTGTGAATAAGCATCATGCCACTGCAATCCAGCTTGCTGTCTATAAAAGAAAAAAGAAAAGAAAAGGGAGAAAGAAAAGAAATGGAAAAAGTAGAATAAGTGATAACTGGTCATTTTTCTAAAGTCTAAACTGCAAACTTGTATCAATGACATTCCTGATACAAAATTTCTAGGTTTATTCATATTAAAAATGATATTTCTCTATTATTATCTTTTCACTTCCTTAATTCTCACATCTTGGCTTATTTGTATAAAACACTAAAATGTAACAGTTCTCAACATGAAATTACACATGGATTTTTAAAAACTTTTAAGTTGTTTACAAAACAGACAAATGTATACACTTTATGTTTTATAGCAAAGTAATTTAAAATGTAATATTAAAATGGAGACAATTTTTAAAGTATGAGTGAAATTCAAGAACTCATGACTTTGAATCCCATGCCACAATATTTCTCTTTATGATATCAAGCACCATATTGTGTCATTAAATATTTCACAAATTGAAATGCACATTATAAATCAGGAAGATTCTTGAAAAGGTAAACAACAACACAAAGAGCACATATTATGAAATATCTCTACTTAGGGGGATCTAGGATAATAATTTTATGATAAGTTAAATCATAAGTATACATTTCTTTATATTATTTGAATCCCTTACATTTTTTCACACTTTACAACCAGAGATGACTTATGAACACACTGTCAAATAAAATTACTTTTATAAAAACTATATGAGATCAGTGTGTCTTTTCAATTTAAAAGAGAATGCATTGTATCATATATCACACATTATTTTAAAATTACATAAAGAAACTGTGTACAAATACACAATTATGCATACAATTGAACACAAGTATTTACATGCTACAATAAGAAAGATTTCTTGCTAAAAGAAGAAATATAATATTTTATACAATTTAGGAAACAAATAATGTAAGCCTTATATAAGATCCATGTAACTGAAATAAGTTCTAGAAAAAATTCAAGTTTTTTAAAGAAAAAGAAAAATCAAACTTTTCAAAACAAGTGCCACTTTATTCAGCTGTGGAGTTAAAATAAAGCTATTTTAACAGATTTTAGTTTTTCCAAGGTTCTACAAACTAATGAAATAGTACCTATTACCTAAAGTTATGTTTTACTTTGCTATATTTTACTATACTTTCTTAGCAAAGACAATCTAAAAGTTAAATATCTAAAATTATATAATATGTACCATAATTTGCAACATTGACTTTTCAGTATATTTTTATTACATTTTATCAGTTATTTGTATATTCTACTTACAACTAAACAAAGATAAATTATATTGCACATTAAAAATGTGTGGTATATAAAATAATTACAAACTTTTGAATAGTTATGTGAAACATTTTGCTCACCTAACAATTTATATAAAATAAGCAATGTTTTATTTATGTATAAGATAATGGAATAAAAACCACATATTTTTTTCTGTAAATACAAACATCGTATAAAAATAACACTAGAACAAAAAACAAGGAAAATGAAACAAATGCAGATTTTCTAATAGTGTCTCTCTTCTTACGTATCTCCCTTGAAATGAAGTAAAAAGATAATCGGTTTTACAAATGATTTGTAGAACATCCTGGTATTTAAGTAACATGACAATATATGTCTTTTCATAAGTTAGGTGTTGCTGCATAACACAGCATCCAAGAATTTAGTGCCTAATGATTTATTTAGCTTTCAGTTCTGTGGATTGCCAGTTCAGGTTGAGTTCAGCTTGGTGACCATTTGAATCAAAGCTGGGCTTTCCCATTTATCTATTATCAGATGCAAGTTAACTGTAAGTTGACTTTACTGATCTTGAGTCATGTCTCTTACATGCCTGGGAACTGGATGGTGGCATCCAGTTGGATGACTTGTGGCTCTGGTTTACACTGTCACTCCTTATATATCAGATGAGGCTTGGCTTAGTCACATGGGTGCCAGGTATCCAAAAGGACAGAATGGAAGAACACAAAGCCCTGAGCTGGAACACCATACTTTTGCTACATTCTATTAGACAAAGTCTACTCACAAAGACATACAAGTTCAAGGGAAGGAAATATAGATACCATCTCTCAATTGAAAAAAATAAAGAAAACTGTTAAGTTGTAATATAAAGGGTATTCCTAAGAAAGAAGTAAAATGAATACTAATTTTTGCAACTTACTACAAACGGAAAGAATAATTTTCTGTTAGGAAAAGCAAAAGAAATCGTTCTGATAAAGAAAACATATGGGAGAATGCAAATTTCAAAATAATTTGTCTGTATTTATGAAACAATGTTTAAATTGAAAATACTAGGCCAGGTTCGGTGGCTCAGCCTATAATCCCAGCACTTTGGGAGGCCGAGGCAAGTGGATTGCCTGAGCCCGTGAGTTCGAGACCAGCCTCGTCCCTACAATAAATAAGAAAAAACAATTATCTGGGCACGGTAATGTGCATCGGGAGTCCCGGCTACCTGGAAGGGTTAGCTGGAAGGATTGCTGGAGTCCTGCAGGTCGAAGCTGGGATGGCCATGAGTGCACCACTGCACTCCAACCTGGACGACAGAGTGAGACTCCAACTCAAAAAAAAAAAAAAAAGAAAATACTCATTTTATTTTTAGTTTTCTCTACAACTAATACAAGACTTAGCGTCCACATGCGCACACACACACACACACACACACACACACACACACACGCACACACACACGCACACACACACACACACCTTCCACTGGAAATTTTGCTTTAAAATGAAGGCAAACTTGGCTGGTTGTTTAGTTATATTAGAACTCAGATTAAATGTTGGTGGTTTTATTTGAATTATGCTCTTTTCTTTTCCCTATTACATTTCTTCTCTTAATATTCAATGAATCGAATAACATGCATATTATCTTTTTGTCTACTTCAGTCTTCAAAGGTGAAATTTTGCTATTGAAGAAAATTTTAGTGAGCTACACTTTATCTATCAACTATTCATGAAGAAATAACACAGAATTAGAGAAAATAAACTAAACATAGCAACGGCATTAAAACCACATTTTTAGTCTTCCAAAATAGGCTTACCCATTTTATGCTGCTGTAAATTTCCTAAATAAATTTGTTTATGATTGATTATTATTCTTGGTAGTACAAATGGGACTGGGAAATTTTTCTTGTGTTTCCATCATCCTGGAATTTTCAGGTATTGAAATATTCTAAGACACTTCTGCATCGAAGATACTTCTTTATAAAGGCTTTGAGTGTATTCAAAAATGAAGAATTGAAAGACAGGCAACACCAAAGTTAGGATAATGTAAATGTCTCTGTACATAACAAATTATCATTTTTTAAAATAATAAGAAAGTAAGATTTATTGAGAGGACAGAAAATCTCCCACAGTGGAGGGCACCCGAAGGGGTTGCCCCAGAAATTAACTTTTTAATGCAAAAATACAATACAACGTATATACATGATACTAGCTATGATTTTAGAATGTATAAACCTATGAATTCATAGTGCACACAGGCAGTATAACTATGCAGGATTTAAATGAGAAGCTGCGTGGTGAAGAACTTACTTCAATTCTGTGTTTATCTCTGTTAGTCGATGTCTAGCATAACGGAGAAGCTTGATCAAAAGTCTGAACTTGAAATTCCTTATAAATGTTTCTCTTGGTCCCTCTGTGGTAGACACTGATTCCATCCATCTGTTTGTGCTTTATAATCTTTTATCAAGATATAAAATGGGCATTTATTTAAAACTGCATATGGTTTCTTCAAGAAAAATGATAGACGAATGTTCCCAGGGCCAGCCAAACCCATTTTAGAAAGGAAAATCATTAGATGAGCAAAATAAAACCTTCAAAAAATTTCAACAGAAAGATAAGAAACCAGTCAATAATAATAATTGATGGCAAAGAAGAATTCCATCTTGACCTGCCTGGGGAACTGAAGATTGTTTCCTTTAGCTGTTGACTGAAATTGCCTTTAAAAATAAAGTAATTGTGTAAAATTTTGATGTGGAAAAACTGTTTTTATTAGGGGGTTTCTTTTTTTTAAGTGGCCTGGTCGGGTATCATCTATCTCCAAGTGTTTGGAGAGCTTCAGGCTTGAAATACCATGCAAGGTAAAATTGTTCCAAAGAGGGAAAAGGCATTTCAGTTTCAGAATTTATTTTGAAACAATAGTGGTAATGTATATCTTCCTAGTTTTTGATGTTTGGTCATAAATATTGTTGTTAATTATGTATTAAAAATCACTGATCTGAAAAAATTATAAATATCCTAGGCATCAATATTGATAAGCTAGCAGAGAGTAGATTTAGCTTTAAAATCTGTAAGTAAAAGTTCAGGTCTATAGTTTCTTCATTTGTAAACAATTATTTAAAAAAATCTCTTAGGGCCAGATGCAGTAGCTCCTACCTGTAATCCCAGCACTTTGAGAAGCCAAAGAAAGAGGAATGCCTGAGTCCAGGAGTTTGAGACCAGCCTGGGCAACATGGCTAGACCTTGTCTCTACAATAAATAAAAAAATTAGCCAGTTGTGGTTGTCCCCACCTGTGGTTCCAGCTACTTAGAAGATTGAGGTGAGAGAATTGCTTGAGCCCAGCAGGTCGAGGCTGCAGTAGCTGTGGTCGTGCCTCTGCACTCCAGTCTGGGTGTCAGAGTGAGACTCTGAACACCCCCCTAAAACAAAACCTCTTAGGACCTAGTATTATATTCTCAATATATTGAAGGAGTTGTCATCATACATCTGATGTGCTCTTTTTCACTCAATGAGGTACAAGTGCAACTATCAACTCAATATCTGAATAGAGGAAAGTGGATGGGGAACACAAAGACATCAAATGATACAGGAAATTTCAGTTGATGAAGTGGGGAAATAAATGTGGTAGGGGAAAATAATTGGGTTTTGGGCATTACAGACGTACAATTTCCAACTTGAAATAATTTATTTGAAGTACAATTTCCAACTTGAAATAATTTATTTGAAGTACACCAGGCTCGGTGGCTCAGCCTGTAATCCCGCGCTTTGGGAAGCTGAGGTGAGTGGATTGCCTGAGTCTGCGGGTTCGAGACCCGCCTGGGCAACTTGGTGAGACCTTATTTCTACAATAAATCAAAAATTAGCCGGGCGTGGTAGTGCGCGCCTGTAGTTCCAGCTACTCAGAAGGCTCAGGCGGAAGGATCGCCAGAACCCAGCAGGTCGAGGCTGTGGTGGCCGGGAGCGGCCACTGCACTCCAGTCTGGGTGACGGAGTGAGACTCCAACTCAAAAAGAAAAAAAAAGAGAAAGTACAATTGGTCAATTAAGTGTATGTTTAGTTCCTAAAATGACTTCTATTTTTATGTTAAGCGGCACAATCTCTAATGTAGCCAAAAGACCCTTTATGATCTTTCCCTCACCAACCATGCCTATCTTATTTTAGGCATGTTGCTGCTTGTAAGTGGAAATGAAATTCCATGTAACATGTAGCTGCTTCCACTCACAACACAAATATTCATGGATGTACGCTTGTGCTCCTCAAGTATTGTACTTTCAACAGAGATGCTTTATGAACAATTTCTTGTTGCACAGAATAACAAAAAGGTACTGAAGCACTATTATTATATAATGAATTTGATCTATCACATAAATAAACGACTGAGTACCACGTGTTCTCACTCATAAGTGGATCATGAACAATTATCGTAATACTATACATAAAAGGATTGGCAGTAGTGGGCAACTGCCAGGGTTGAGGATAGGATTGGCAGTAGTGGGATTCTGCCATGGCGGGGGTGCACAACTCATCAACAAGAGTACCTGCGAAATGAACATTTGTATATTTAACCCCGAATTGTACCCCACATCTTTAAAATAAAGAAAATTTAAGTAATAATAATGATAATAATAATAAATTTAAAAATTTTCCTTTTTTACTAAGGACATTGTGAATTTTTTATATAAGCCACTACATTTATTTTTTTATTTTTTACTGAATATATAAGTACCCACTGGTTTTACATTTTCTTTTTTTAACATTGTGAATTTAAAAAGGCATTTTTATTTTCAACAAGTGTGTGAAAGTAAAGAATAAAACACAAAAACACAATTTGGTGCCCTGTCTTGATACATGCTATGGTTCTAACAGTATTTCCTGCTATTGCCTTTGCATGATCACTGCAAATCTCAACACAGTGAATCGTCATAATTTGGACATCACAAACTCCCTGAAAGGATATCAGAGACCTTGCAAAGGTTCACAGTCCACACTTTGAAAATGCTTACATAAGAATTTTACATATTTACTCTGTTCCTATTGCTCTTCTTCAAACTCTCGATCTGCCCAAGAAACATCAGACACATATTCAAATATAAACTTACAACATTTTGTACTCAAAGAAATCTTCTCTGACACATTTGGTATCATCTTCATAGCACCAATGACTTTTCCTTTGAGACGTTTATAATCATTAGAATTTCTCATTAATTTATTATTTGCTTGAATTTTTCATCTTCTAAGAGACCACAGGTTGAAAGATTGTAAAATCAAATAATTACAACCCCAGAAAGTCCATGCATAAAATCAAAGAATTGTACAGTTTGTGGAATAAAACTAGTAGACACATACCATCTAAGGGAGAAATGCATTTTTGAGAAGTGTCTCAAAAGACATTCACATCCTTCCTAATAAAAAGGATGGGGACCTGTTGAAAGTCAAATTGAATATATCTTCAAGACAAATTCTCATTCTAAGACTTCCATTTGTCACCTGTGCTGCAATCTGGAAAATCTATAAGGTCACAGACACTTACTCTGTGTATATTTTGTCTGAATTTGCCTTTCATCCCAGCAACTCACAATGTACCAGAAATATGTTGAAGCCTCGGATAAATGTAACAAATGAAAGGACACAATTTTAGTTAAATAAACAGTTATTAGGATATGAATATATAGAGATTTGGTATTTGAGAAAGGGGCGATTCTAGGCTGTACCAATGATTGTAAATTATATGTGACTTCTGTGAGAAATAAATTACAACTGGGTGCCAAAAAACTATACTGTTGATATAATTTGAATGGTTATCCCTTCCAAATCTCATGCTGAATTGTGATCCCCAATGCTGGAGGTAGGACCTAGTGGGAGGTTATTGAACCATAAGGGCAGATAACTCATGCTTGGCTTAGTGCCATGCTTGTGGTAATGAGTGGGTTCTAATTGTATTAGGTCATGTGCAGTTGGTTGTTTAAAAGAGGCTGACACCTGCCTCTCTTGTTGCTGCTGTCACTATGTGACATGCCTGTGCCCTCTCCATGTTCTGTCATAATTGCAAGCTTCCTGAGGCTTCACCGGAGCCTTGCAGATACTGGTGCCATGCAGAACTGTGAGACAAAATAAACTTTTTTTTCTTAAAATTACCTAGCCTCAGGTATTTCTTTACAGCAGTGCAAAACAAACTGATGCAACTATTGTGTTTAAGATACAGTGTCTGCAGAACTATAGTGGAATCAAATGGATGGCTTATATGTTATCAGAATGGCAAATGATAGCTATATATTTTCCCTAGACTTTTAGTAATGCCTGTTGAGTTTTTTGCCCACTGCACAGAAAATCCAATGCACTATGACAGCAGTCATTGCAGTAGAGAGAGAGTCTATTAAATGCAAGGCAGTTAAGCAAGAAGATGGGAAATATTTCTTAAATTCACCTTCTGAAAAATTTACCTTCTCAGAGGCTAGGATTTTAAGGGTAACTACTGGGCAGGGGGCTAGGGGATTGGAACTGGTGATTGGTTAAGAATGAAATCATAAACATGTTGGGATTATCTTTATATGCCAAGCCAGTTTCTGGATAGGGGTCACAGGTCACTCGTCTGACTGGCATCTGATAGTCTACTAGAATGCAGAGTCAAAATTATCTCAAACACCACTCACGGGTTTCACAGTAGCGATGTTGTAGGAGTAATTGGGAGAGTTACAAATCTTGAAACTAACTACATGACTCTTGAACAATAAGCAATTTGGGAAAAAGGCTAGGTAACAAGGCTGGTTACTCTTTTACTAAGCCTATACCTAAGCAGAATTCACCACCAAAGAGGTCAGCATTACCTGAGGATTACAGAAGGCCTGTGTGATAAAGAAGTTCACCAGTCTTGCAGGCAGTTTTAGGGGCTAGGTTATGCATAGAGAGAGAAAATGTCAAAGAGAAAATAAAATAAGTATAATAAATATCTTATAGTCTACTTATATCTTAACAAAATTCTGGTATTGCATTCTAAACTTGTGGTCTTTTATTAATTTTACAAAGGCAGTTTCACTTTCCCTTCCTTTTACAGTAAATAAACTTGATTCCAAATCTTATACTCTATGTGATGATTATAGTAATAAAAACAAAAGGAAAATGTGAGGAGTTGAGAGGAAAAAAGAAAAAAAGTGTTGTACTCTTAGAAAGTCCATGGAGACGATAGCATTCCCACCTACATTTCAAAATCTCTTTTCTTTAGTCATTGGAGTTAAAGACTATTACAAGGGGTTGTTATAACAAATTCAAGTGATACTTCAAGCCACTGAAACCTGGGAAGCTCAAAAACCATAGACATAAGTTACATGCCCATATAAAGAATGCCAACTTTTCATAGAGAAGGGAGACGAAAGATGGAAATAGACTTAATTAGGACAAATGAAAGCCAAGTAATGGAAAATGAGGTGGATGGAGAAAATATTAGTCAATTCATTTTATACTAAAGAGATACAACGGAAACCATTTTTTTTCCTTTTCCTGTTTCTGTACCCTCTAGCCTCTGTTTTTCTGAATCTCTCATTTGCTTCCAGAGAAAGATTGACCAACTCCTGTGTGTCTAAACACTGGGGACACAAGAACATAAATATGGGAACAACAAACACTGGGGACTCCTAAAGCGGGGAGGATGGGAAGGAAAAAGAGTTGAAAATCTACCTGATGGGTACCATATTCATTATTTGGGTGATGGGTTTAATAGAATGCCAAACTTTGCCATTATGCAGTACACTCATATAACTAACCTGTGCATGTAACTTGATTCTAGAATAAAATTTTTAAAAATTAAAATAAAGAAAAAGATTATCTTATCTCTTATGGCCCGTGTGTTTCAGGTTTTGTTCAGGAATTGCATGCCAGTTCGGATTTCCATAAGGGTATGTCCTGCATTTTCTAAGGTTCTTATGCTTTGAGTTTTATATTTAGGTCTCTGATCCATTTAGAGTTAATTTTTGTGTATGGGGATAGAAGGGATCTTGTTTGAATCTTCTGCATGTGGTCAGCCAGTTTTCCCAACACCATTTGCTGAATAGGTTCTCCTCCCCCAGTGGTAAGTGGTGAAGGCTTTGTCAAAGATGAGTTGGTTGAGAAATTGAGGTTTTGCTTCTGGAATCTCAGTTCTATTCCATTGGTCTATATGCCTGTTCCTGTACCAGTATCAAGCTGTTTTGATGATTGTCGCTTTATAGTAAAATTTGAAGTCTGGTAATGTGATACCTCCTGTTTTGTTTTGTTTTTTTCTTTGCTGAGAATTGTTCTGGTTATTCTTGGTCATTTGTGTTTCCATATGAATTCCTGTATTGTTTTCTGTAGCTCTGAGAAGAATGTTGCTGATAATTTGACGGGTATTGTATTAAATCTGTAGATTGCCTTAGGTAAGATGGACATCTTCACAATGTTGATTCTTCCAATCCATGAGCATGGTATATTTTTCCATTTTTTGTGTGTCTTCTTTGATTTCTTTGAGCAGTGTTTTGTAGTTTTCATTAAACTGACAAGCTTCTGCAAAGCCAAAGAAACCATCAAAAGAGCAGGGAGACAACCCACAGACTGGGAAAAAGTATTTGACAAAGGCCTAACATCTCGGATCTACAAGGAACTCAAACGTGCTGAAAAGAAAAACAAAACAAAACAAAACAAAATCCCAATACAAAGTGGGCAAAGATATGAATAGACACGTCTCAAAAGAAGACATACGAGCGGCCAACAGACACATGAAGAAATGTTCAACCTCACTAATCATCAAGGAGATGCAAATTAAAACTGCACTGAGTTACCACCTAACTCCAGTCAGAATGGCCCATATCAATAACTCTAAAAACAGATGCTGTAGAGGATGTGGTGAAAAGGGAACACTTCTACACTGTTGATGGAAGTGTAAACCAGTGCAACCTCTGTGGAAAGCAGTATGGCAATTCCTAAAATCTCTAAATATCGACCTCCCATATGATCCTGCAATCCCCCTTCTGAGAATATACCCTGAAGAACTCAAATCACTCTATAAAAAAGATACATGCACATATATGTTTATCGCAGCAATGTTCACAATGGCAAGAACCTGGAACCAACCATACTGTCCATCAAAAGAGGACTGGATTTAAAAAATGTGGTACATATACACGATGGAATACTACGCAGTCATAAAAAAATGAACAAAATCATGAATTTTTGCAGCAAGCTGGATGGAACTAGAGTTTATAATACTGAGTGATCTCTCACAGAAACAAAGATCTGAGTATCACATGTTCTCACTCATAAGTGGACCTTGAACATCTATCATAATACCATAAGAAAAGAATTGACAGTGGTTGGAAACTATGGGGGGGGAAGGGAGGGGAAGGGAGGTGGGATTAATGGTAGTCAATATCTGTCTGGGGATGGGGGGACACCCCTTATCAACAAGAGTGCCTGAATGATGCATATTTGTATATCTCATCCTTAACTGTACTCTACAATTTTAAAATAAAATATATGTTTAATGATAAAAAAAGAAAAAGATTATAATTTGCATGCTAGAAAAGTAGAAAAATCTCAGAAATATGATTTAGAATATCTTATGCATTACTTAATGATTACTGAAATCAGGAAACCTATAAGTAATAATACAATACTATCTGCCATGGAGTTATTATTAGATAAAAGGAAATTAAATATTTAATGATATGCAAATTAATATCTATCAAATGTTAGTATTTATATTAGAGTAATATTAACTGCTGTAAAAAAAAACCCATAATTTTACAAAATAAAATTGTATTTTTTGAAAAAAGTTAATTTATAATTCTACTTGCTAGTGATGTCCTAATGGTGATTTTTTTTTTTTGTTTTGAAAGCAAGATTTATTGAGAGGACAGACAGAAAAGCTCTCAGTGGGAGAGGACCTGAGGGGGTTGCCTCTAATCGTGATTTTAAAAATTATCTCATTACTGCTATATTTGTTGCCTAAGATAATTTTTATCTTCTCTGCCTTTTATCTATTTATTGAACTATTTTTTTATATTAGTCTAGACCTTTGGATATTTCTTTTATTCTTTGTTTGATAATCCAATACCATTACTCTTTATTTATCATTAAATTGTAGTAACTTTGTCCACTGAGTACACTTTTAGGTTGGCTCCTGTGTTTCTTTGGCATGCTTCCATTGTGTTTTCAGTTTGCTTGTTTTTAGATTTTCCTCATTTCTTACTTTCTGACATTACATGGTGCTTCAGTCTGTTCCACCCTAGCTTTAGCATCAACTATTTCCTAAAGAGGAATTGTTCCTTTTTCATTAGCCGATAGTATATGCAGAAATAAAGATTTGGATCATGGTATATTTTTTGTTACTGAGGTGTCAGTGCTTCAAGACACTCTAAGAGGACAGAGTTAGAAGAAACACACACACTCACATATACATACGGATGCATTTGTCCACACACACACACACACACACACACACACACACACACACACACACATATAATAAGATGCATCTGCCATTGCATTATCATATAGAATAGTTTCACTATTCTGAAAGTGCCCTGTGCTCCATATATTCATTTCTCCCTCCCACCCCTTGAAGCACTGGCAGCAACTGATATTACTCCTGTGTCCATAGTTTCACCTTTTTCAGAATGTCATACAGTTGGAATCATGTAACACTCTTGTTTAGCCTTGTCAAATTAGATTATTTCACTTAGTAATATGTATTTAAAGTTCTTTAATATCTGTCATAGCTGATAGTTCACTTCTTTTTTCCTTTAAATAATGGTCAATTATGTGAGTGTACCACAGTTTGTGTATCCATATTCACCCACTGAAGTAGATCTTAGTTCCTCCCAAGTTTTAAACAATTGTAAATAAAGCTTCTACACATATTCACATGTAAGTTTTGTGTGCACATAACTTTTCAAATTATTTGGGTAAACTAAATATCAAGGAACATAATTGCTAGAATGTATAGTAAAAGTTCAGTAAGATAATATTATTTCATTTGTAAGAAACTGCTCTAACTGTCCTGAAAGTTCATTTCCACCAGTAATAAGCCAAAATTCCTGTTACTCACAGCCTCGGCATCTTTAAGTATTGTCAATTCTCAGAATTTTAGCCAATAGAATAGGCATATAGACCAATCATTTTAAATTATTTTTCTTGCAATATTGCACTGAGTAAGTCTTCCATGACAGTGTTGAATAGAAGTGGTTTGACAGGTCATTCTTGGCTTGCTTCTGATCATAGAAAAAGTAGTCTTTACCAGCAAGTATCATATTCACTGTTTTTTATTAGTTTAAGAATGTTTTCTTCCATTCAGTTTGCAGAGAGGTTTGCTTTTGATTTTTATATAAGTAAATGAGTGTTTAATTTTGTTAATTGTATTAAAATGAGTGTTTCCTTTTTCTTCATAAGTCTTTTATTATGGAAAACCACACTGATTAACTTTCAAATATTGGACCAATGTTGAATATCCAGGATGAAACCAAATAATTTATTCTGTATTGTCTTTATTATTTATTTATTTAAAGACAGAGTCTTACTCTGTCACCCAGACTGGGCTTAAGTGATCTTCCCACTCCAGCCTCCCAAGTATCTGGAATTATAGGCATGTCTCACCATATCCAGCTTCATACGTATTTTCTTTCTAATATTTTTAATATTTTTATTTATCATTTAATTGACAAAAGAAAAAGTGTTTATATCTGTTTTATACAGTGTGATGTTTTAAAATATGTATACATTGTGGAATTGTCTAAATTGAGCTAATTAACATATGTATTATCTCACATTTTTTTTTGTATTTAGAACACTTAAAATTTACTTTTCTAACAATTTTCCAGTGTAAGACATGCTATTAACTATAGTTACAATGATGTACAATAGAGCTCTTTATTTATTTCACCTATCGAATTGAATTTTGTACCTTTGACCAACATATTTCCAACTTTCTCTAACCCCAGGCTCTGCTAACTACAATTCTATGTTCTGTTACTGTGAGTTCAACTCCTTTAGATTATCCATGTAAGTGAAATGATGCCATATTTGTCTCTCTGTTCCTGGTTTATCTCACTTGATACAATGTCTTCCCAAGTCACTTATCTTACCAGTAATGACAGAATTTTCTTCTTTTTAAAGATTGAATAGTATTCCATTATATATGGAATTTTCTTTATCCATTGACAGATACTTGGATTCATTATCATCCATTGATAGACATGAGTTAATTCGGTATCTTAGCAATTGTGAATAACAATGTAATGAAAAAATAGTTGAGATATCTCTTTGGGCTACTAATTTCATTTCCTTTGGCTATATTCCCAGAAATAGAATTGCTGATTTATATGGTAGCTCTATTTTAATTTTTTTGGACAATTTTCCATACTGTTTTACATAATGGCTGCAATAATTTACATTTCCACCAACAACATGCAAGAGTTTTCTTTTCTCCAGAAACTTGCCAACACTTGATAGCTTTAGTCTTTTTTTCCTTCAGGAAACCATATGGGCACCATTAATCAATTTGCTAGTAATTCCAGCTATTTTAGGTGATTTCATCATTTTATATTTAATCTTTTTGATAACAGTCATGCTAATAGGTGTTAGTTTAAATCTGATTGTGGTTCTAATTTGCACTACCCCAGTGATTAGTGATGTCGAATATTTTTTAAAATACCTTTAGACATTTACATGTTTTTCTTTTGATAGTAGTGCTTATGAAGGTCCTTGCTCATTTTTTAATGATTTTTTTCCCTTGTAATCGAGCTGCTTGTGTTTCTTATACATTTTGACAATTAGCCCATTATCAGATGTATGACTTTAAAGTATTGTCTTTCATTCCATAAGTTGCCTTTTCAATGTTGGTTGTTTCCTCTGATGTGCAGAAGACTTTTAGTTTTCTATTTGTCTATTTTTGCTCTTGCTGCCTGTGCTTTGGCTTTATATGCAAAAAATTATTACCTAGGCTAATTTAATGGAGCTTTTTATCTATGCTTGCTTCTAAGAATTTTGCAGTTTTAGGACATGTGTTTAAGTTTTCATCCATTTTGAGATGATTTTTGTATGTGGTGTTAGATGAGAGTCTAATTTTATTCTTCTGCATGTATACATCCAGTTTTTCCAATATCATTTCTGACTGTGTTTTCCCAATTGCATGTTCTTGGCATCTTTGTTAAAAAGAAATTGACAGTAAATTCTCAAATTTATTTCTGATTTATTGATTTTGTTCCACTGTGTCTAAGTGTCTTTTTTTATGCCAGTACCATGCTGTCTTGGTTACTATAGATTTGTAGTAGATGTTGAAGTTAGGTACATGATGACTCTGGTTTGTTATTGTTTGTTTATTTGTTGCTAAAGATGACTTTGGCTGGTTGGAGTGTTTGATAATTCAATAAAAATGTGAGAACTTTTTTTCTAATTCTGTGAAAAGATATGATTTTAGTTTTAATAAGAATTTCATTGAATTTACTGGTTACTTTGACTACTGTGGATATTTTAACAATATTAATTCTTCCAATGCATAAACAAATGTCATCTTTCTATTTATTTGTATCGTCTTCAATTTCTTTCATCAATGTTTTATAGTTGTCAGTGTACATGTCTTTTATCTCCTAGTTAAATTTATTCTTAAGATTTTTTTTCCTTATAGCTATTGTAAATGGGATTATTTCCTTATTTTTTTCAAATAGTTTATGGCTAGTATTTTAAAATGCTACAGAGTGTTTATGTTGATTTTGTAACCTGCAACTCTAATATATTGGTTCATTATTTCTGACAGTTTTTTGATGAACTAAATAGTTTTCTATATATAGATAACGAAATAGTTTTCTATATATAAGATTATGTCAAGAGAAAACAAGGACAATTTAACCTTTTCATTACAATTTTAAAGCATTATATATCTTTCTCTTTCTTAATTGCTCTTTCTAGAATTTTCAACATATATTAAATAGAAATGGTGATAGTGGATATCTTTATCTTATTCATAATTGTAGAGAAAAGGCTTTTAACTTTTCACCATTGAGTGAAAAGTTAAAAGCTTGTCATATATTAACTTTATGATGCTAAGTTACATTATCACAAAATATCTAATTTGTCAAGAGTTTATGCCACGAAAGAAAGGTGACTTGTGTCAAATGCTCTTTATACATCTATTAAAATAATTATCTGAGTTGTATATTTCATTTTGTTAATATGGTGCATTACATTTATTAATTGGCATTTGTTAACCCACCCTTGCATCCCATGGATAAATTCCATTTAATCATGGTAAATGATTAAAATGTGTTGAAATTTGATTTGCTGCTGAAATTTGATTTGCTGCTGAGTGTTGAAATTTGATTTGCTGCTGAGTGTAATTTGCTAGTATTTTGCTGATGATTTTTCCATCTATTATCATAAGGGACATTGGCCTGTAATTTTCTTTTATTGCTGGTGTTGTTATCTGGTTTTGATATTGCAGTAATGCTAGACCAAGAATAAAGAAGAGAAGATGAAAAAAAAATAAAATCAGAAATGAAAGAGAAGATATTTCAACTGATATCACAAAAATACAAAGTATCACAAAAATACAAAGTATACTAATATGCATAATTATACACCAAAAAAATGGATAACTTAGAAAAAAAAGATAAATCCCTAGCAAAATAAAACTGACTAATATTGAATCATGAAGAAATAGAAAATCTAAACAAATGATAAAGTAAGGAGATTGAATCAGTAATAAAACATAACTTACCAAAGGAATGCCCAGGACCTGATAATTTCAGTGTTGAAGTCTACTAAACATTTAAAAAAACTAATGCTGTTTCTTCTCAAATTCTTCCAAAAACTTGAAGAGAAAATAATAATTAAAACTTACTTTGTCTGCATTCAAATGTTAATGGAAAATATTAGAAATTGTGTTCAGTTTCATGAGGTATATTAATGTGTATTTTATTTTTCTTATCATTTTTTTTTGGCTTGCTTATGTGTCAATGTGATGTTGGATTCATATAAGACTTGCAAAAGGCCCTGAATATTTTTTGAAGGGCTTATATATAATGGTTATTTTTCCTTCCTTAAATATATCTTAGCTGTTTGCCTGCAAAATTAACTGGAGTGGGAATTTTCTATTTTTGATAATTTTTTATTTGGTAAATTTCTATTTTGTTAGTGCTTTTAATTTTTAACTCAACATTATTTAAATTACCAGTCCCTTTTGGTGTGAGTTTTGGTTCTCATTCTTTCTGAGAATTTATCTATTTCATCTAAGTTTTTTAAATGTGTGACATAGGGTTGTTTGTGTTTAATTTTAACTCTTTTAAATGTTTTGGGATCAGTAGTGATATTGTTTCATTTCTGAAACTGATCATTTCTTCCTCTCTTCCCTCCTCTGCTCTCTCTTCTTCACTGTCTCGCTTTCTGCTGACTTCTTGATCTTTATTTGATGTTTTATTTCTAAAAAGTAGAAAAAATATTATGAATTACTTAAGTATGTATTTTATGTTTTATTCTAGAAACTGCCCACAGTAATGATCTGAGAAAAAACTTTTGAAATATATAACTATACAAACTAAAATAATAAATGATAACATGCCAAAAGTTGTGTAGCTTTTTTATGTGTTTTCTAAAATTATTTTTGTGTTCATTTTCTTTTTATTTTCTGCAAAGTGTTTTCTGTCCTTTATAAACTTGAATCCCATCAGCTCAGTAATATAAGTAAGAAAAAAATATACACTTCCTAAGGAAAGAGTCCACAAAAATATTGGCAGAACCTGGAATTACATGAATTTATAATTTTTAAAAAATTTTCTAATACATTGAATGTCATACTCTAAACATAAATAGGTTTAGGAAAACTAGGTGTGTGGTTGCATTCTAATCAATCAATTAGAGGAGTGAAATATGGTAATTATGAAAAATAAATCTAGTCTGTTAAAATTGTGTATGTAATTAGTTGTGAGTCAAAATAAAAGAATATAAGACAGAAAAAAATGCCTTATAATTAGTTGCAGTGACAGCAGTGAAGACCACACTTTGTGTGCTTCCCCTCCAGGAAACCCACCAGTTTCTCATGGTGAAGATCTGAGAAAGATTTTCTGGTGATCCTGGAAGAGAGTGGGTAAAAACAGTCATTATGAAACCCTTAAAATCCTTCTTATTAACAAACACCTACTCATCAGAGTCAAGAATTCACCAAAGAATAATACTGAAATTTTATCCCAAGTGAAAACAGAACAGTACTCAACAATTAAACACCTTCAGCCTTCCTGTTTTACCTAAGTAGAAATAAAATTTAAAAAAAAACAACAATCATAGCAGGAAAGAGAGCTTAAAAGAAACTGACAGAGAATACTGTGGCCAGAGAAGAGAGTAGAAGCAACAAGAAATGAATCAGTTATTTGATTTTTTTAAATAATAAAGCAAAAAGTTATAAAGAAGAAACAAGAAAATTTGTAAAGGCCATATTCCCACAGTTTCACCATAAAACTAAGTAATCAGAGGATTATGGAACATTTCTCTTCCCAAATCTTATGAGTACTCTTTTAAAAAGTCAGTTTAGTTACATTGGATTACAGAATAAGTTTCTGTAAGACTCTTTCTGATGACCAATACAAAGGGAAACCACAAAGGCAAGACTGATGATGCCCAAAATAAAAACACTAGCAAAATTTGAATTCTCTGCTACCTACAGATTTGATAAACATACAATAAAGTCTATACCACAGAATTAATGCAAATTCTCTCACTAGGGACCGATTTGCTACAGCTCCTGTTACCAGATACAATATGTCCAGCTGTCAACAGAAAATAATAAGACATACCAAAAACAAAGGAAAGAAAGAAAAATTTAAAAAAAGCATTTTGAATGATTTTGAAAAAAGAAAAAACAGCTTGCATTATTTTGCCCAATATATTGATAGATCTGACAGAAAAAATTCACTATATGCAATACCAAATAGACAATGTGAACAGAGAGATGAGAAATGTTTTTTAAATCCAAAGGAAATGTTGAAATAAAAAACATGTAAACAGAAATTAAGGATGCCTTTAATAGGCTTGCTATATTTTGAATGCTTGTGCATGTTTACTCCAAATCCATTTTGAAGTTTAATTCCCAATGCAACAGTATTAAGAGGTGGAGTCTTTGGTAGGTGATTAGGTCATAAAAGCTCCATTTTTATGAATGTGATTAGTAACCTTAAAAGGGTTAATGGGGATTGGCTAGGACTCTTCTGCCCTTTCACCATTCTGCCACCTAAGGACACAGTGTTCACCTTCTCTGGAGAATGCAGCAACAGTGAGCCTCCTTGGAAGCACAGAATAGGCTTTCAGCTTCCAGTATTGTAAGATAAAAATGTATATTCTTTATAAATTACCCAATTTCAGGTATCTTTTTGTTGTTGTTATAACTAGCAAGGGACTAAGATAAAGCTCATGAACAAATTTCAAGACAACTGAGGAAAGGATTCAATAAGTTTGATAGATCAATATAAAATTTCTAACTGAAACCCAAACGAACACAAAGAATAAAGAAAACAGAATAAGACATCCAAGAACTTTGGAACAATATCAAAAGCTTGACAATTTTCATAATTGAATACCAGACAAAGAAAATAAAACAGAATAATTACTTGAAGCAATAATGACTGGGAACTTTTCAAAATTAGTATCAGACACCAAACCACAAATCCAAGAAGTTCAGAGAATGCAAAGCATGATGAATACAAAGTACACACACAACACACAAACGCACGCGCGCGCGCGCGCACACACACACACACACACACACACACACTTGCATCTAAGCATATCATCAAACTGTAAAAAATCAAATACAGAGAGAAAATCTTGATGAAAGTTAGATATGTCTTAACTATAGAGAAAATTTTAGAGAAAAATTACAATAAACCTCTCATTCCATAAATAATGCAAGCAAGAAAAAGATAGAGTCTTTAAGTGTTGAAAGAAAACAAATGTCAACCCAGAATCATATATCCAGCAAAAATTATCTTTCAAAGTAAATAAAAAATAAAAACATTTTCAGATGAACAAGAACTGAATAATTCATCACCAGCAGATCTGCCTTGTAAGAAATGTTTAAAAAAAAATTCTACAGGTAAAAGAAAATAATATACATAAGAAACTTATATTTACAAAATGAAAGGACCAAACTTGGAGAAAAAAATTTCCTACCAACAACTTGGAGGAAAAAAAAAAATTAATGTTAATTTTAAAGAATTCTTATCTTAGTTGATCTAAAAGATAACTGCTTTGACAACAATAATAGTAACAGTTATTTAATTATTAAGGCTTGTAGATAATTGAAGTAAATAAGAGTAAAATCATAAAAGACAACCAAGAGGTACGAGGAATAGTGATATAAGGTATCCACATTATACTCAGAGTCATAAGATTTTATTTGACAGCGTGTTTAGATTAATATAAAGTGTATATTTTAAATCCTAGGTCAACCACTTGAAATTTTTTAGTATAAATTATACATTAAAAGGAAATCAAATTAGATAACATAACAATTAAAACCAGACAAAACAGAAAATGAGGGAGAAAAATAAACAAAAAATATATTTAATGACAATTTAACTTAATGTATAGTTCTCATAAATCATAGAATACTTTGAATTATACAAAATTATGTATAAAATAGTCATTCTAAATGGATTTGTGAAACACATACTTAATTCATTTATTATTATTAAGAATCATTTTTTATAAAACAATGAACATTGATTAAAAAAGAATATTTATAAAATTAATAACCAAATTTAACAAGTTTAATCTCATTTGATTTAAGGATAATATATTAAATACCTACAGGTATCAGAGAGACAAATACAGATGCAAACGATCTAGAAATTGTATTTTATTTAATCCTACATGTAAATACTATTAGGAATTCAACAAATCTTCTGAGCCATTATGATAGAGACGAATATCCACTAAATGTTAGCATAAAACAGAATGCAACTTGGTGGATCAGATTGTGATGCTCATAAAGACAGATCTGTTGTCAACACGTAATGTTGCTTACTTTTGCTTTTGCTTTTGTTTTTTTTTAAAGAATTTGTTGAAAGCTTTTTGGGTGAAGTCTGAAAATTGTACAGCCTATAAACCCAGGGGAAGAGGTAGGTTCATCTTCATCCAACTTTGTCAAACAGATCTAAGAAAATTGTAGAGAAAATATTGAGCTTGTACCTTCATGACTTAGAAAGAAGTAAAGAAAAATCATTCTCACGTAGTAGCCACTTGAAGAGAAAAATAGAATGTTCATATACAACTACTTTTTTTCTAAGAACAAAGATGGATGCCTTTCTTCAAAGAAGAGTCAGTGACGTTAAGTCAAAGAAAATGGTTTAGTATTAGAAGGAAGAAATATATGATGTACATACAAATAATGACGAGTTTGTGGTTTTACCCTTCCACATCGTGGCTGGGCTGAATAGTTTCTGAGACAGTTCACACCATATAAACCATTAGATGCAGAAAACAGTAAAAGTTAATTAATTAATTAAGAAATAAAGTAAGGAATAAATAAATATATAAATAAATACTTAATACCAAACTTAGCAAACTACTGATTTATTGCCACTTTTCAAAAACTCAGAAGGTTTTTCATCTTTTAACATTACACTAGTACTTTATTTAAAGACATATATCTTCAAAATGTATGACAACTAAAAGTAAATGTGTCTATCAGTCAACCTTATTAAACATTCTGTAGGGTCATACATGAAAGCATTGATGTAATTATTATTGATATATTAATACTAGATACCCACATTGACATGTGACATTATCTCTGTATTCATATATTGATATAGTATCTGTGTATTAGTGTGTTTATACCATCATCTCTCTTATTCTCCATTATATAATAATGGAGCAGTAGAGAAACACTTAAAATACTCTTATTTCATTGGAATCATTAAAAGATAAGTGACAAACCTGGAAATAATTACTTTTGATTAACAGATTAGAGTACTATTACTGATTAAATTATTTGATATTAAAACTTATTGGAATTGGTATTTATCTTATTAAACAAATTTATTTTAATATTTACATTATGGAAATAAACACAACACTTTAAAAATAAAAGTTACTGACCACAGTGCCTAAGAGCCCTCTAGTTTTATAAGTAGGATTAGGAGAAAAATATACAACTGAAAAAGCATATCTGGGCCTGGATTTCTAAATTTAGTTACCAGGACAGCATATTGACTATATAATCACTGTATTATCTTTAAAAACAACTTGAAAATAAAGGATACAAAACTATATAAAAAGTGTACAGCAGTCCCCATCTTATCCGGTTTCATTTTTCCATGATTTCAGTTACTTGAGGTCACCACAGCTTGCAAATATTAAATGGAAAATTTCAGAAGTAAACAATTTGTAAGTTTAAATTGAGCAGTATTCTGGATAGCATGGTGAATCTCTCTCTGTCTTGCCTGGGTCAGGAATAATCTTTTGTCGAGAGCATGCAAGCCATATATGCTACCCACCTGCAAGTCATTCAGCAGCCTTCTGAGTTATCAGATCACTGTAGCACTATAGCAGTGTTCCTGTTCAAATAACCCTTATTTTACTTAATAATGGTCAGGAGTAGTGATGCTGGTAATTTGGAAATGTCAAAGAGAAGCCATAAAAAGAGAAGCTTCCTTTCAGTGAAAATTCTAAACAGGGGAAGAAAGCAAAAATGTATGGTGGAGTTGCTAAGATCTATAGTAAGAACAAATCTATTTATGAAATTGTGGAGCAGGAAAAAGAAATTTGTTAGTTTCTCTGTCATACCTCTAACTGCAAAAGCTATGACCACAGTGCATGATAACTGCTTAGTTAAGATAGAAAAGGTATTAAATTTGTGAGTGAACAGCAAGAACAGAAATGTGTTTCCATTGACAACAATTAAATGTGGTACTATCCAGGGTTTTAGGCATCTTGTGTGAGTGTTGAAATGTATTCCCCATAGATAAGGATAGACAATTATACAATCTTTCATATTTTTGCCTAGTTTTCCTATTGGATGACTTGCCATATTTTATTCATTTTTATTAATGATAATATCTTGAGATTACTCAATGTGAGATCAATTAATTTGGCATAAAGTATGTTCATTTTAATTGCTTTTAATTTTTATAAATACAGTAATTTGCAGCATGAATATGTTTTGGTCAATGAGGGACTTCATATACAAAAGAATAAGATTATAAGACAGCTGCCCTATACAGGTGTCCCATAAGATTATAAGACAGCTGCCCTACACAGGTGTATCATTTCTAAACAGTGTTTTTACTTTACCTTTTCTATATTTAGATATATTGACATACTGAACTCAATTGTTATCAATTAGGACACATTTGTCTTCCACCTACAAATCCAATGCCTTTTTCATTTGAACTAAAAGTCTTCTCATTGTGGTGGTAATTTTTGCAGTATGAAGTGAAACAACAGAAGTAGCCTGGATTTCTTTTTTCCTCTTCACAATTTTGCAGTTAGATTTGTGCTTAACGGCAGATCTTAGCAAGCTAAGAATACAATTTTTTTTTCTTTCTCAGGTCAAAACTTATTTTTTCACTTAAAGGAAGTACTTCATAGCTTTTCTTTAGCATCTGTATTGCCAGCACCACTGTTCTTGAACTTTGGGGTCATTATTAAGTAAAATAAGTGTTACTTGAACACAAACATTGCTATACCCAAGCAGTGGATCTGATAGCCTAGATAGCTAGCAAGTAGGTAATGTACACAGTATGGAGACATTTGGACAAAGGGAGAATTCATATCTCAGGAGAGACTTATTGAGATTTCATCATGCTACTCAAAACATTGCTGAATTTAAAACTATGAATCGTTTATTTCTGGAAGTTTCCATGTAATATTTTCAAACCATGGTTAATCATGGATCACTGAAACTACAAAAAGTGAGACCTCAGATACAGAGTATAGCAAATATTTCAAATTCCCAGTAACTCTATAAAAAAGATAATTAGTTCCACTTTAAATATTTGCAATAGAAAGCCTATTTTGCATTTTTGGTGATAGTAAGAATTTGGAAGCAAATATAGTTTCCACAATATATAGTTATAGCCTGATTATATAAAGCATAAGACCCTTATAAAGCATAAGACCCATATGATATATATGTTAGAAAGAATAAGATGGATCTACATTTTGCTATGCAGCTATCTGTTATATATAGTAATAGACTAAAAAAGTACAAAATATTTATATAAGTATCTTTCATTTCAATCATAATCTATAGAGTGTACATTGAAAATAGTCTGAGAAACAGTAATTACATGGGAGAGAAACCCAGGTTGAGAAGAGTTTCACTTAAATATCCTTTAAATTTTCTCACTTTTGAAATTAAAAAAGAGTACCTGGACAGAAATTGTTATTTTTTTCTGTATAACAAATTAACACAAATTTAATTATATCTATAAAGTCTTTTCACAGAACACAGAATAATCCAATTAATGTTTGATATGATAACTTGGAAGTGTGAATATACCAGAAGCCAGAAATATTGTAAGCCATCTTAGATTTCTGCTGGCAAAATATTTTTATCTTTTCTGTTTCTTCATCTTTCTTTTCTCTCTTTTATTGATAAAATCAAAGACACACAAATATGACTCTCCGAGTGAGATTTTTTACAAAAAATGTTAATGTGGGGAATAAAAAAGTAATTTATTAATATTGAGTATTATGTGTATATGCACATAAATGAACAAACTAAAGGTCTATGAGAATAAACAAAAAGGCTTGTAACAGATAAGGTAGAAACAGATAAAACTATGACTGGGTATTGTATTTGAATTCTTTCAGATGATAAAAGTTGATAATAAAAATATTCAGTATTACTTGCATATTAAAACTAAAAAGAAAAACTAAGGTAATAGAAGGATGTGGTTCTAAATCTCTCAATTGCTCTGTTCTTTTTTTTAAAGAGCTGGATTAAATATTTTAATTTGGAAGAATATCAAATAATTTTAAAAGAAGAAAATTATTTTCTTTGTCAGATATACAGTTGGTATTTTTGTTTTCCAAATTGACTCAGCAATCCCCCTTCTGGGAATATAGCTAGAGGAATTAAAATCATTCTATAAAAAAGGTATCTGCACATGCATGTTTACTGCAGCACTATTCACAATAGCAAAAGCACGGAAACAACCATGCTGCCCATCGAAAGTGGACTGGATTAAAAAAATGTGATACATATACATGATGGAATATTATGCAGTCACAGAGAAGGACGAGATCATGCACGTTGCATCAACTTGGATGCATTTAGAGTTTTATCATACTCAGTGATCTATTTGAGAAACAAAGAACTGAGCACCACATATTCTCGCTCATAAGTGGATCCTGAAAATGTATCATAATACTACAAGGAAGGGATTGTCAGTAGCAGAACACTGCCAAGGGAGGCAGGGAAGGGAGGGGCACATAACATCAATAAGGGTAACTCATCTCAAGCCAGGAAAAGTGAGGAACAATGGAGGGCTGGAAATTCACCCAAACAATGACCACTTATGTACCTAATTCTGAATTTTTACCCCACATCTTTAAAATATAAAAATAAATAAATAACTAAATAGAAATGTATTTCTGTTTATAGCACACATTTCACTTTTTCATGCTTCTGTGCTAAAGTGATGGAAAATAAAGCTATGCAGTAAGTTTGTGCTGAAGTACCAGTTAATAGAACATACCACCTATTTTTCACATGCAGCTATTAATGGAGTTTGTCCTTACCTTGATGTTGTACTCAAATATGGCGAATCGCCTTGAACTTGTATGGGAAAAACAAAACATATTTTTTTTGTTTTGATATTTTATCACTTAGTTCTGGTTAAAGTCAATGTGATAAAACTACTATTTTCATTCTGAAGATGAAAACAAAACAAAACAAATAATTAAATTGCCCAAGACCCCACAGATAGTAAATAGCAGGGCACATTTACTCTCCAGAGTCTGCTCTCTTCACAATTATGCTACTCTGCTTCTCTGACCTGGGCAGTCTATCCATATAATGATCTCAGAACAGGAACAAGTTTGTGCTTTAGAAAGAGTTGTATACTCAATGAATGACTATGCAGCAATAAATAAATAAATAAATAAATAAATACATTTACATGCCTCGATATCCCACAGACACAATGCTGAGTGAATGAAGCCAGGCAAAGAGTATTTGTAATATCAAAATTAGTCCATGATGGAAAAGCAAGACTGGTTGCTCTTGGGAGTGAGAGAAAGTGTACGTAATGAAAACTTCGGGGGTCATGATTTGAGCTAGTTATACATGTGTAGACATTGGATTAATTAAAAATCCAATGAATTTTACAAATTCAATGCAGTTCCTATCAAATTGTCAGCATCATTTTCCACAGGCCTAAAAAAGACAATACAGAAATTCACATGAAAGAAAAAAAAGACCCTGAAGAGCTAATGCAATCCTCAGCAGAAGGAACAAAGCTGGAGGTATAACACTTCCAGATGTTAAACTTTATCACAAGCCTACAGTAACCAAGACAGCATGGTAGTGGTACAGGAATAGGCACATAGAACAAAGGAACAGAACAGAGAATCTGGAAATAAAACCAAAGACCTTCAACCAACTCATCTGCAGCAAAGCCAACAAAAACAAACATTGGGAAAATGAAATCATAGTTAGAAAATGGTGCTGGGAAACTGACTAGGTACATTTAGAAGAATGAACTGGACTCCTACCTCTCATCATATATGAAAATTAAGTCAAAATGGATCAAGGCCTTATATGTAAATCTCAAACTATAAGAATCCTATAAGAAAATTTATGGAATACCCTCCTGGACACCAAAGTAGACAATTAATTTATGACCAAGTCCTCAAGAGCAAATGTAACAAAAGCTAAGACTGACAGGTGAGACCTTATCAAACTAAAAATTTTTTTGCCCAGCTAAAGAAACTATCAAGAGAGAAAGAGACAGTTTATGGGATGGGAAAAAAATTATTTACAATCTATGTATCTGACAAAGTCTTAACATTTAGGATCTACAAGGAACTCAAATGAATTGACAGGAAAAAAAATCGACCCCTTTAAAAAATGGGCAAAGGAATTGAACAGACACTTCTCAAAGGAAGACTTTCAAGCATACGACAAACATATGACAAAATGTTCATCCTTACTAATCATCAGAGCAATGCAGACCAAAACTAAAACGAGATACCACCTCACACTGTTCAGGATAGCTAACATTAAAAAGTCGAAAAACAACAGATGTCAGAGAAAGGAGAACACGTCTACACTGTTGTTGGTGGGAATATAAGCTAGTTCAATCTTTGTGGAAAGCAATGTGGAATTTTCCCCCCAAAAAATCTGAATATTGAGCTTCTATATTGGTCTAGCAACTCCTCTTCTACGAATATTCCCAGAGGAACAAAAATTGTTCTACCAAAAGACACCCGCACACCTATGTTCATATGTTCATTGCAGCACTACCTACAATGGCAAAAGCATGGAACAAACCCAAATGCCTGTGGAAAGTGTACTAGGCAAAGGTAATGTGGTGCATATACAAGATGAAATATTACAAAACCATAAAGAAGAACTAAATCATGAACTTCACAGCAACTTGGATGACGTTGGAGACCATCATACTAAGTGAACTGTCAGAGAAATAAATAACTAAATACCACACATTCCCACACATCCATGGGCCCAGGTGACTGGTCACAGGAGCACAAATATGAGATTACCAGGTGCTGGACACTGCTAGGGGAGGGAGGGATTGGGGATGAGGGACATTGGCAACAACCTGAGTACCAGGTCCACTATCATGGGGAGAGAGGGTCCCCTAGAAGCCTAAATTGCATCTGCACGCAACTGATTTACGTAGAAAATCCTCACTTGTATCCCACAACTCAAAAATAAAAATTAAAAACATCAAATGGATTCTGTGCATTTTTCTTTTTTTTTTTTCTTTTTTTTTGAGTTGGAATCTCCCTCTTGTCACCCAGGCTGGAGTGCAGTGGCATGCTCATGGCCACCGCAGCATGCTGTTTGGCTTAGGGGATTCTTCCATCTCAGCTTTCCAAGTAGCTAGGACTATAGATGAATGCCACCACACCCGGCCAGTTTTTGTGATTTATGATAAAGGTCTCACCAAGTTGGCGAGGTTGGTCCTGAAGCCCCAGGCTCAGTCAATCCTCTCCCTTCGGCCTCCCAAAGTGCTGGGATCACAGCCTGAGCTACTGCATCCTGCCTGCGCATTTTTCTATACATATCTTGTCCTACTTGAATTTAAAAAAAAAAACAACATATTTAACAGAAAGGACAGAGTACATTTTACTTATTAATTATGAAAAGGTTTTATCAGTTTTTTTTTAAATTTGGCTTTTAAAAAACAAGCTAATATTAACAGTCTATGGTGATAAATACATGTTTCATACCTTTTTTATTCAATGTCATGTCATTCTCTTTGTTTTTATGGATGAGAAATGAAAGGCAAAATATATTGATTGGAGCAGTAAGTAGCTATCACATATAAAGATTGCCAACTTAATAATTACTTAGAGCTGGGCTCGGTGGCTCAGCCTGTAATCCCACGCCTTTGGGAGGCTGAGGTGAGTGGATTGCCTGAGCCCGCGGGTTCGAGACCCGTCTGGGCAGCGAGACCTCATCTCTACAATAAAACAAAAAAATCAGTCGGGCGTGGTAGCGCGCGCCTGTAATTCCGGCTATTGGGAAGGCTGAGGTGGAAGGATCGCCGGAGCCCAGCAGGTCCAGGCTGCGGTGGCCGGGAGTGGCCTCTACCCTCCAGTCTGGGCGACAGAGTGAGACTCCAACTCAAAAAATAAAATTAAAAAATAATGATTACTTAGAGACAACCTTGATGAATAATATATTTTTTTCTTTTTCAGCTTAGTTGACAGAGATTTGTGTATACTGGAATAAGAGGGAAATAAAAAAACATAATTAGATTTTACATTTTCTCTATTTGACAATTTACTGATCAGTTCTCACAATGAATAAGCACATATGCAATAATGGGCCCTTGCTCTTTAAATAGAGCCTTGGATAAAGTATCACTGTTCTAGGTTTTTCTTTTTTATCTTATCCTTGAAACTCTCAAAATGCTTCATCAGATCCCTTATTCGTACTAATTGCTTACTTTTTTTTTTAACCTATTCACCACCAAGCAATGAGTTCAAAGACTGGGTTCTGTCTAATACCTTACAGTAGAATAATAGATTATAGCCTCTGGTAATTAGTTGATGTTCAGTATATGGCCATTGGCTACACTGGTGCTTCTACTCTCAAACATAAACATTTTTTGTTTTATTGATATCTCTCTGTAAAACTTTGCTGCCCCATATTCTTTAAGAAGGTTGATATGGAGCCGGGCTCGGTGGCTCAGCCTGTCATCCCGAGCCTTTGGGAGGCTGAGGTGAGTGGATGGCCTGAGCCCGCGGGTTCGAGACCCACCTGGGCAGCGAGACCTCATCTCTACAATAAATCAAAAAATCAGCCGGGCGTGGTATCGCATGCCTGTAATTCCAGCTACTCGGAAGGCTGAGGCAGAAGGGTCGCCGGAGCCCAGCAGGTCGAGGCTGCGGTGGCCGGGAGAGGCCACTGCGCTCCGGTCTGGGTGACTGAGTGAGACTCCAACTCAAAAAAAAAATAAAGAAGTTTGATATGACATCCTATTACAGTAATATAATATAGTGGTGCCAGGTACTTCACAAATGACAAAGTGGATAGATGAATGGTTTTTCTGGTAAGATCATGTTGTTCATGATTCTGTGTCTGTAAGCTACCTTTTTCCTTTTCTCATTCTTTCTTTTTTTCAGACCATGGTATGTTATCAGTAATGTTTATAATATCGTTAAGTGTCTTTGGGAAATCTTTCAAAACACTCAGTGCAATTTAATAGTATATTTCAAAATAATAAAAGGGGACACTCAACAATGATTCAGGTCTCCATTTTTTTTTTACATATCCAACCATAGAAAGCAGTTAAACGACCTGCTAAAGAGTTTATTTCACTCTCCCATTAGCTAAATAGCCAGAAAACAGATGCTATCTAGTGCTCATTCTGACAAAGAAATGCAGATTATCAGTTGTTTCTAAAACAGAGCCCTTGCGTTTCAACTAGATTAAGAAATGCTCCCACATGTTCTCACTCATAAGTGGACCCTGAACATTTATCAGAATACTAAATGAAAGAGATTGGTAGGAGCATATCACTACCAGCGGCAGGGACCCCATAACATTAATAAACGTACCTTATCCCAAACCATGCAAAGTGAGGACCAGTGGGAAGCCCAAAATTCACCTGTATGATGACCACTTAGGTACCTAATCATGATCTGTATTATTTTAGAGCTTTGCAGGAAAACTCTAAATCATATATTATTTGAAATTATATATTATTAAGTAGCTTCTATCCCTTCAAGTAGCCCCCTACTTTGTTATTATTTCATACTAGCTATATACAGAGACAACGTAACATTAACTTTTGAATACTTACTAAAACAATGATTAGCCAATAAACTATGTAAAACAATTAACTATTCACTTTTATTTTTCTTGTCTAAAATTGTCAATAATAGTAATACCTATTTGTTGGTGGTTATCATGAGTATTCATTTAGTTAATACATTATTTGCAAAAATCCTGAACATGCTGCTCATAGTGAAAACTCATAAATAATAATTATTGTTACGACTGAGAAACTAATATTCTATTTCTGTATTATGTATTTATAAAGCATAAAAAATGTACATAAGGAAATAAATGGTGATTATATTAACAATAATTGCTCATGACCAAAAATCAACAATCAAAAAAAAAAAAAAAAAGACACCAAATCTGGTTCCATATTTTGATAGATCTATTTGATCGAACCCTAGTTTAATTACTAGTCAGTAATTAAAACTAATGATAAAAAATACCTATACCAACAAAAAAGATAAAACGTATACTCCTAATTCTTGAGAGATGGAGATTTCAAAATATTTTGATATGTTTTACGCACACATACCTAAACAGACATGCATGCTCAAAAAGTCGACAATTTGTTGCTGAAACTAAAAGATTTTTATTAGTCATCTAAACATTCCAAATATTCTAACATGACTTTTGTTCACTTATTAACAGAAAAAAAAATCTCTAACTATAAAACTTAAATATGTGGGAAAGGATATAGAGGAAAAGTAGCCTTTATACATTGTTAGTGGAAATGTAGATTGGTGCAGCCACTGTAGACAACAGGATGAAGGTTCTCAAAGCTACTAAAAATATAACTTATCACGGGACCCAACAATTCCTCATCTGAGTATCCACACCAAGGAAATAAAATCATCACTTATAGAGATATTTGCACTCCCATTTTTTTGCAGCATTATTCACAACAGACAAGAAATGAAAACAACCTGCGTGTGTATCATTGGATGAATGGAAAAAGAAATTATGTATATACACATACAAAATAATATCATTTAGCATTAAAAAATAAGGCTATTGCTGGGCTCGGTGGCTCAGCCTGTCATCCCGCGCCTTTGGGAGACTGAGGTGAGAGGATTGCCTGAGCCCGCGGGTTCAAGACCCGCCTGGGCAGCGAGACCTCATCTCTACCATAAATCCAAAAAAATCAGCCGGGCGTGGTAGCACATGCCTGTAATTCCGGCTACTCGGAAGGCTGAGGCGGAAGGATCGCCGGAGCCCAGCAGGTCGAGGCTGCAGCGGCCGGGAGTGGCCACTGAACCCCAGTCTGGGTGACAGAGTGAGACTACCACTCAAAAATAAATAATTAAATAAATAAGGCTATCTTGCCATTTGTAACAACATGGATGAAACTAGAGGACATTATACTAAGTGGAATAATCTAGGTACAGAAAGAAAAATACTTCATAATCTCACTTATATGTAGAAAGCAAGAAAACAATTTAATACATAGAAATGGAGGGTCAAATGTTTGTTACTAGGTGTGAGGGGAATGGGAAGATGCAGGTCAAAGAGTACAAAGTTGCAGCTACATAGGATGAATAAAGTTAGAAATCTAATATGCAACAAGAAGACTATAGCTAATAATATTGTGCTGCATGTGGATAATTTGCCAAGAGAGTGTATTTTAGGTGACCTTACCACAAAAATAAGGAAAGTCACTATAAGAGATGATAGGTATGTTAGTTTGTTTGGTGGTAGTAACCACTTCACTATGTACACATATATCAAGCATATAAAAAAAGTCATGCTAGACACCTTGACTCTGTATAATAAAAAATAAAAACAAAAATTAAATAAATGTTCATATTTTAAAGTGAAACAACCTTGGAAAATTTACTCGAAAAAATTATATATTTAAGTACAACAGTACATCTAAACTTAGTGTCTAGAATGAAAATGACAAGTCCATTTCTAAGCTAAAAATCTATGTGTGATTTATTTTCAGTGCTAAACATAAGGTATCACCAAGCCTGTACTAGGCCAATTTTACAGAGATAGCCCACCGAACTCACAGCAGACTTGATACATAGCCATCGCAGTGCAGTTTCTGAAGAGAGCTTCTGTCAAAGTCTCATATATCCTGAGGCTGGCCATGTTCTTAATCATAGCTACTTTTCTAAGCAGGGTTTCATAGTTCAGAGGTTTCTTCACCTGAGGCCTTTAGCTGAGGTCTTCTTCAGACACCCCTGCAGAGATCTCTTTATGGGGGATGGGGATCTGTGAAGATACTTTTCTCCACTCTCACTCAGCCTTCAATATCCACCTGCCCCTTCACTGCTACCACTCCCTGGGTGGAAAATAGATCAGGGGAAGTTGGTGACTGATGCTTTCTCTAGCTTGGCCTCTGTTGCAGTAAATGATTAAAGCCTGCCTATTTCTTTCTTGTTACCTTCTTTGATTATTTTCTTAATGAACTATTGCAACACCTGGCAGCTCAGCCCTTTCCTCCTCTTGATGACCCAAGAAGTAACTCTAGTGATGACGGACACTGATAATTGAAATACACATAAAGAGGCTATACAAAATAATTTCATTAAAGAAAATCAGGGAAAGAATAACTCTAAATATGGTAGTTTAAATATGGATGTACTTATATAAACTATATAAATATATTATTTATATATATTTATTTATATAAATATTTTTATAACTCTGGAAATGTATTCAAGTTAAAAAGAATTTTAGATTTTCTTAGTTGGAAAAACAATGAATCATAAATTTAAGGTTGATTTGTTTTTCATTCTAATATGCTCTTCTGTTCTCCTCTATACTGAAGTAGCTAAATAACAAAAGAGTCACTTGGAAAGCAATTAGTAAACCACTTTTATTTTATCTTTTAAAAAAGGATAAGCAAGGACATGAATTCTCAATGTCTCTCTAACCAATAATTGATCACTTACAGTGTGAGAATTGCAATCATGTGGGAAGGAAGAGAGGAAAATCACGGGTCCTAGTTTTTCAAAAATTCACTTACTAGACAGCAAGGAATTTGAATTCACACATATATGTAATGCAATGCAATATACAAACAAGCAATGTGGGAAAACAGGTCCAGTGAGATTTAGACTGGGCCGGGCTCAGTGGCTCAGCCTGGAATCCCGTGCCTTTGGGAGGCTGAGGTGAGTGGATTGCCTGAGCCCTCGGGTTCGAGACCTGCCTGGGCAGCAAGACCTCAACTCTACAATAAATCAAAAAATCAGCTGGTCGTGGTAGCGCAGGCCTGTAATTCTGGCTACTTGGAAGACTGAGGCGAAAGGATCGCAGGAGCCCAGCAGGTCGAGGCTGCGGTGGGCGGGAGCGGCCACTGCACTCCAGTCTGGGCGACAGAGTGAGACTCCAACTCAAAAAAAAAAAACAAGAGATTTAGACTGGGACTACACATGGTAGGAATTGCTTCTCAATGGAGCTAGCATTAGATCTAGGTAATGAAAAGCCTATGGAACTTAGCCAGTAATGAGGTAGGAAAAGTGAACCAAGGAATTTCTGATTGAAAACGGAATAATTTTTGAAAATTGAGTGAAATACATGCACAGTTATTTAAATATAATCTCTTTTTTGTCGATGTTATCTTCTTTATTTCCTTTTACTTTGGTTACCCCTTCCTCTATAAAGTGTCTAATCTTTGCCATACCCTGTCCTGGGTTTTAGAGGCACAACATTGTGCAATTCAAATTAAATCTCTTCTCCCAAAAGTTATGCATTCTAGTATAAATCTATCTATCTATCTATCTATCTATCTATCTATCTATCTATCTATATCTATCTATCTACCTACCTATCTATCTATCTATAGAGAAAAAACAACCTACATCTGAGAGATGACTGTTCTAGAATAAAGAGACCCAAAGCAATGGTTTTGAGGCAAAAACATCCTGGCTGTATTTAAACAAAGAAGATAGTATTCTTGGAGTGTCATGGACTAAGGAAGAGATGTCAGAAGACATAACAGAGCAAGCCAAAATAAGACTCTGAATACAGGAATAAGCACTCTTAGAATGGCATAATAAAATTTGTGTGTTAAGCAAGGATTACTCTGACTCTGTATGGAAAATGTATTCTGAAAAAGTGAGAATGGAAGCATGAACATAATTTAGGAGGTTACTATTTACCAGATTAGAGGCTAGGACGATGAGGTTTTAGAAGAAAATGGTAGCACTATAGATGCTGGAGTGTTTCAAATTAGAATATATATTGAAAGTAGGGCTCACAGTATATTATAATAGATTGATTTTTTGGAGTGTGAAGGAAGGATAGAAATTGAAATTGATTCCAACTTTTTTGATGTTGGCAGCTGGAATATATTCTTTTCATTTCTTTAATGGAGAATGAATGCCTAGGGAAGAACAGAATCAAAGGCATTCTGAGAGAATGGAAAGACAGAAATATAGATGGAGAGTAGCAAGAAAAGAATTACAACTTAGAATTTTTTTATAAGTGATCTATCACAACATATTAAGACATTCTGGAGACTGGAGGATTTTTAATTACTGCAGTTATATAACCAGAATAGTGTTTTAGCATGTTATCCAAAATAGTAACCTAAATACTATGTTGCTGGAAAAAAACAAGATGGTCGGAAACAGCATACAAAACAAAAGAATGTTAGAACTTGTACTATATAGTGAAGTTAGGCAGTGATGTAAAGAGTAGGGGTTCATTTATTCAGTTTTTACTAAACACTTGCTATACACAATCCCTGTACTCTGCATTGCAGGAACAAGTGAACTGAATACAATACAGTTCTTCTACTCAAAAAACTTCAGTAATTTTAAGTTATTTGCAACCTTAAATAAATGATTATCATATTTATGGCTCCTTGGTCTAGTGTTTTATCAACAGACATGGTGGTTTCCATAAGGTGAAACTCCTTTTCAAAGCAAAATTTATCAATTATTCTGTATGATTAATAAGTGATGGCTTATAATAATAAGATGTATACATGAATATAACTGTACTTTAGTAAAAAAATCACTCAATCAAAATTAATTCATTATATAAATGAGGCATGAATTCCAGTTATCTCAAATCATTAAAATATATCTGATAAAGAATTGAGATAAAGAAAAAATCCAAAAATGTATAGAAAAGTGAGAGTTAATTGCCTGACAGTCTGGAAGAGTAGGCAACACCAATGGTTGTATGAAGATCTTCCACTGACAAAAGAAAATATCTAAATCTTACTCTAGTTTTCTTAACACTAACTTTAGTGCACTTTCCTACCAAGTTCTTAATGAATATTTGAAACGTCAATTTGATAAATAAAGACTATTTTCTTATTTAAAATGAGTTTTCTTCAATTTTGTATCTTTTCTATAGTTATATATGTAAAAGGTGGAGTAGAGTCAAATGTCAAAAGAATGAGAGCTTGGACAATAAGATAAAAGAATAGTCTATTATTAGACTTTTATGGCAATCATTATACTAAGTGTTTTGCATAGATTTTTTAAAATTTAATTTTCTTAATAACTTTAGGAAATATGCACAATTGTTATCACTATGTTTGCCGAAAAAGATGCTGGGGGCCTGAATAACTATGAGATATGATAGAAATCTTCAACAAAACATTGTTTTCTTTCACTCAACCTCAAGGGTAATTGCCATAGTTTCTCACTAATTCTAAGAAGAGTACATGAAATCACCATCTAGGCCACAGAATGTGCAGAATTCATGGCACAAATAGGTAAGAAGTCAACTGTTTCACAAACAGAAAATTCCCACAACAGTGCTGGTCAAGAAGGGAGAAAAAAACAACAAAGATTTTGTCATTTCTTATGTTCTTAGATTCACTGGCCTTGAGAAATTTCATTTGAAGTACAAAGTACATTTAATAAATTACTCATAAAAGTTTTTTTTCACATCAAACTCATACCTTTCACTGAATTAAAATTAAAACTATCCTTCTCTTTAAACTAGAATAACTAAGAGTCAAAATTAGAAAGAAAAATTTATGTATATAATCACAAGTTATAATTAAAGTCTTAGAAATGCCAATATCTGTTGGTTGTTTCTGTGGACATAATACATACCTTTTTTAAAGGAATTTTTAAATAATAATTTCTAAATTGCTTTGAAATGCTATACATTGTAGGATTATAGTATTGTTCCATTTAGAGGTCTTTTGCATGTCATAGTTCCTTTTCAATGTCCAACCTAAATTATTTAGTTAACAAATTGTATATTGGAAACATAAAAACTGTTTCATTGTCTGCATCATTCATAAATACCAAAGTCATGGTAGATGCACAATACCTAAGTATGGTGTACAGTATACTCAAGATCTCTAGAAAAAATATTGGTGCCAACAGAGTCCTTTAAATGCAACCAGGACAAAGGTGCTTCGAGAATTTACTTGTAAGGAAGGCAATCTCCACCAGCTTCCCAATACTGAACAATAACAGAAATATTAAATATAAATATTTTTTAAAATGTAGTGACAGATCTCACATTTCTAGATATTATTGCTTAACTTTGCATTTCAGAGCAGTAGGTCATATAAGAGACTTCATTCAGTCTCTTAGGAATAGTACAAAATGTAAATTATATTAAAAAGAAAACATAAAAAAGATAAATATATTTGCAGATGCATACTGAAAGAGATAAAAGGTCATCATGGTAATCATAAATTCCAGTGTTCTAGAAATTCATCACCAAGAAGTACACAATCTGAAAAAGGTATCACAGAAGAACCACTTACCAAACATGATATTTTATAATAAGTTGAAACAGTAATTATATAAATAAAAAAATGTTATGAAGTGAGAATTTGAATAATTTTTTTCAGATTACTTCAGCTTAACTGTCATGTTCATTAAGTTAAGTGGTTTCTTATCTAAATTTATTCCTATATGCTGAAATCATAGGGTCAATTACGCACTCACATAAAATAATTACTTCTTTATATCATGTGTTACAACTGCTTTTAACATTGTATCAAAATTATTTCTTTGATATTTTTCTTTCCTGCTAAGTTGAATGTTCAATGTGAACGGGGTTCATGTTGCTACTATATAACTATGTACCTGATAGTTGGCACATAATAGATATTGCACACTTATTATACAGTGTTATAGGCATAGAAGAGATATATGCAGTTACAAATAGTCAAAAAAAGTTAGAAAACATATAATCAAGTATATTACAAGCTGAGTGATACAACAATACATCAAGAAAATGTTAAATATTCATATGCATTTTCTTTTCAGTTGTGACTTAACGTATGTAAGTTGAGGTTAGAGAAGCATGGTAATTTATTAATAATCTAGAGAAGCCAAAAAAAAAAAAAATTTGCTCAGACATCTGTAAGGCTATTAATTTTCAACTATTATTCCAGTAAATAACAATTATTATCAGGAGAACTTTTTCCATTTATATTCATGAATGTAAGCATTTCAGAGCTTACAGTTACCTTTGAGAGTTTATTAAAACTATAGTTTTTCTCTTGCAAAAAATAAACATAAAAAAATCCACAAATGTCTACTTCTTAAGTTTGCTTCACACATTTCCTAAATCTAAATGATAAATTTCAAGTTAAAGCCCTTATATAAAATGAAAGAAAATATTTTATACTGTTTACAATTGTTGTAACTGTAGTATACAAGGCAAGAAGCTTTATTTATTTATTTATTTATTTATTTATTATGTTTAAGGACTTTACTGAATTAGAGTGTTTGAGTCTTTACTTGATGATAGTCTCTTTTGATTCATTTAAGCTTCTCCCAACCCAATTTTACATCTCTTTGAACTGTTTTAGGTGTCAATAATGATCTGTGTAGATTGAATCATCAGTGCTTCCTATAAATAGTATACTGGTGATTTTGATATTCTGAAGTTAAATTGCAAGTGTGTTTGCAACTAAAGAGAGTTTTAAATGGGCCCTGTAGTTGTTGTTTAAAGACAGATCTTTAAACAAGTGCCCTGGGTATAATAACAATAATGCTACCTTTAGTGCACGGCAGGTCTTTCTTCCATGGAGCATAAAATTCCTCATATATGCCATCAGAGCTAGGAATTTGGACGTGTAAACAACTTTTCACTTGGTAAGGAAGTCACTCTACTGTGGAGAGATCATCTTTTCCATAATAAAATCCTCAAAGGACAAAACTAAAGAGAACAGAGAGAGAAATATTATTACTTTATGAGTATTTTTCTCATTATATTCTTTTAATTGTCCATCTAAGAACTATCAATTGGATCACTTTTTATTGTGAAGATAATAGCTAATTGGCTCAAAAATAGATATGCATATGAAACCAGAAAAATCTCTGCTTTAAATCCACGTAATAAAGTTTTTAATGACACCTGGTATTTGTTGTTGTTTTCCTGCTTTTTTTTTTCCAGAAGTGAGAGATTATAGTGGCAGTTTTTTGTAAACTTATTTTTAAATCACTGCATTCATTATAAATATAAATAAATTTTCTGTGTCTTAGTTCCTCATCTGTAACATTAATGTAAGTAAAGACTCCTTTTCACATCACTTCTATGAGGAGTAAATGAACCACGAACCACTATTGCTGGCACATAATGATATCACAGTATTAAACTAAACCAATATCAATGTTATTGTATTAAAATGCAAGTATTGACTTTGTGGTATGACTTATTGCACATACCTCACAGAAAGTAGTTAAATTGTTTCCATAATTTGGTGGGGTCTTTTTTGGAAGTAATTGTGTGAAATGTTTACAATTTAGTGCCAATTATTTATAACATGATTTTCATTGAAAGGTCTAGTTTATGTTGTGTCCATTTATATAACTAGTTTTCAAAAATAGATTAATTTTACATTGTATATATTTCTGAATGATTTGTAGCTTTTGTAAATATAAAAAGTGAAATATTCTTACACTTTGAATTGAGCACCAACATAATATCAAATTGATGTTATCTCTGTGGAAAATCCAGAATAAAGTCATTAGTGTACTTAGATTCTCAAAGGTAATTAGCTTTTAGTGGTATCATTTAGAATTCACAAACTAAAAACAATACTTTTTTCTACTCCCTAAATATGTAGAAAATGAGGTATTTTCAATGAGAGAAATCTAACATTCTTTTTTTTCCTCTCTCCTGACAACGTATCTTACAAATCAGTGCCAAATAATGCACAAAAATCCCTAGGTATCTTAAAGAGGAAAAAATTATGTAGGTAAACAGATAAATCTTTAGAACATTTGTCTTTATGGGAGCAACTCCTGCTGTTGGTCTCTAACCTGTAGGACATTAGTCTTCTCTAAATTGCCAACAGTGTCCCACAGCTCCATGATAAATAGAAATCACTGGAAAAAAATAGCACATTCTTCCACAGAGAATTCCCAGACAGACATGGACCTTTAAGAAAAATACATACATAAAATAGATTATTTTCCATAGTGGCATATTTCACCCTGGGTCTTTACCTAGTCATTTTGTCAGCTGTGCAAAAAAATAAAATAAAATAAATAACTTTGAGTAAGCCATTAGGTAGAAATGTATACTAACATGATAGTTTAGTACTTAAATTGAACAAGAAGAATGATTCCACATCAGATAGCTACCATCATATGTAATGAATGATTTATCACCAAATACGTTTTTCATTTTCAAAGTAACATGAATAAAATTGTGTTATTATTTGAAGTGCTAAACTTTATTTATTATCCATTAACAGATTTTTAGAAATGTTATTAAAAGCAACTTTCTTCTATATGAAATACTTTGGGGTGATATATTTAATCACGTATTTTTGGTTATAATGTGAAGTAATTTAATTGGAAGTATTTCTCATGTTTTCTAAAAATCACTAGTATCTGGGGATATACATTTCAGTATCTTTTACTCTCATCTTCTGTTGCATACACCAAAAAAATATTGCACAAGAGACCAAGTAGACAGCAAAAAGCTAATCCCTTTGAGAAAGTCAGATGAGGGAGTACAGAGAAATGGAAAGAAAGACAGATAAAACCAACTCTAAAAATTGTGTCCACAAATGACAATAATCGCCACACATCATACCTTGGTAGAAAGTGCTAACTCTTGTTGATTGTTCTCATTTTTTCCCCTTAGGACCTATGTGCTGTGGTGTGGCTTCCTTTCTGTCTTTTTGTTGTGGCTTTTTAAAAAATGATTTCATGCTTATTTCACACAGTGAAACATAGCTCCAGACTGACTTCTGTGTATAAACTCTTTCTGTGACTGATCTTTAGAGCCAGATGATGCGTAACTTACCATTATTTTTTATAAATGAATTGTGGTTGGCAATAGTGAACCAAACGGAAGACATTCATTGTTGTCAACAATACTTATCACTGTTTACAAGCTAGTACCCATTTATCTTTCTCTTAGAGCACACGGTTACATTTAAAAGTAGTAGCTCTATGATAGAGTGGCCAGAATTGTGAGCAGCTTTAAGGGTCTGGTTTTCTGCAAATGTTTGTTCTGGCTGTATTTTTTTTTTGTTTACATGAGCATATTGTGAGGGAGATTGAGAGAGAACAGACATGGAGGAGGAAAGAAAAAGAAATTGAAAGTAGGAATATCAAAAAATATATGCCAGTGCCTAGTATCCAAAATCACATTCGACCAATAATTAGTGTCCTCTAGCTAAACCGGGAAACATTCAAAACACACCTGTAGCTGCACAAGTGGGGTTTATCAGTTCTTACTGCAAGGGAGACCATACAATATGAGGACTGTGCAATGTCATGGTAAAAGTGTACTAGAAAAGACTTGTTACAGGATTTGAGATTGTATTAGGAAATTTTACTTCTGATATGAAAAAAGGAGGTTTTCCTCTGAATTGAATCTTGTTAGAAGGCAGAGAATATTCTAAAATTGAGTGTCTTAATAAATCTTACCTAGAAAAAGAGATGATAAAACAAAAGGTAAAGCTAGATTTGGTAAAGAAGCATGAATCACTCATGTTATATAGGATGAAGATAAGTTTGGTCATTTTTGAGGTTTTCATGTTTTGTCTGGATACATACAGACATGATTATGTAGTCTTCATCTTGCCATGATTCTTCGGGGGGTACAAAACAGTTTTTTTCTGAGGTGAACATTCTGTGCAATTGTTTCTGTTCAACAAAGAGAACCAAGGCCTAGCTATAAGGACTATTTCAGTGCATAGCAAAATCAGGTTCCGGCTGATAGTACCTGGACAAATGTTGGACCTCAGGGGCTACTCTTCTCTTTCAAATATTTAAGAAATATATTTAAATATTCAAATATTTATGAAATATATTTCATCTTACCCATGTTAGATGAGATGTATTAGGCTAAAAATTAGACTGTAAAAAGAAAGAAAAATCCCAATAAAAATATTGATGTCTATCAAATTTATATTTTAATCACTATTTTATAAAGCATCATATATCAAACCATTATTTTTAAATTTATGAAAGTGTATGACCTTCAATAATAGAGCCCATTCCAATTTTCATTTAGAGTTTTTAATGTTAACATTTAATATAACAAATATCCCTGGAATGCCAACCAACACCTTGTCCACCAAAAACATCAATTATAATTAGTTAATTTCTAAAATAAACCATATGTTAAAGCATATACATTTAGTCTTATGACATTTGAATTTAATTTTAAGATAACCAGTAGAGTCACAAAAATAGCCAAATATTTTAGACAGTTGAGTTACAAGCCTCATCACATAATAAAGCTAATGCGTTTTACGTTGCTCTGAAGAAGTGAATGCTATTCCAAGATTTACTAGAATAATACAATTAGCCTCTATTAACTTATCATCAATAGTGAATTTTCACATTTTATTTTTAAAAGTCTTAAAGTACTTAATGATATTTGAAGATGATAGACCAAAAAAAGGAGTTGTTTCAGCTAATTGTTAGTGGAATAAAGAAAATTGGACAGGCTATCAGAATTCCACCATTGATTTCTTGATCTAGTGAAAATCCACAGGCAAATCACTTAACATTCTGTGTCTTCTTACTAAAAATATTTTTAAGATGATAACAATAGTAATCCTGCTTTTAGCAAAATGTTTTTTTATAAGAATTAGACGGGACAAACTATATTTAAAACTGTATTTAAGATTTCCTACAATCCTACAATTTTATGTTAAAGTCCCTTTATCATCCTTTAGTCTTTGTACTCCTTTAAGTGACAGACTATGTGTTGTGTGTGCTGACACACTACAGTTATTAAATCAGTGTTTATTGAGCAAATGAATGAAATAACAAAATAAACTTTATACATAATAAAGTATAATTTTTGTTTTTATGACTAAGTTTAAAAGATTTATAAGAAAAAAATACCTAGTATTTTGGTTACTTAAATATTGAAGTCTATTTTTGGTATAATTTTTAACTACCCAAGATGACATTAAACTAGAAACTTTTATTTCCATACCAATTAACATTACATGCACAGAAAATTAATTGATATGGTATATACCAATTCAAAAGAATTAGAGGTAATACAAAATCCTTAAAATTTGTATAAATTAAATATTTGATTATATTTTAAGATAGTAGTATACAACGAGGACGTTTTGTTTTCTATACCTAAAAATATAACACTGAAAACAAGTATTAAAGTTGAGATATATATATAAACAAAGACTTTAGAAAATGGGAGAAAATAAATGAATGAGGATAGAATTTTAACAAAGAAAGGTCAACATATATGTCATAGAAAAGAGGAGAATAAAAAAATAGAAAATTTGATCAAAGTTGGCAGAGAGAAAATGGAAAGTCAAGATTGAAAGAACTATCAGCTGAGAAGTTTATAAAACAGAGGGAAGACAATAAATTTCAGATTCATTAACTCTATGTACATAAAGGTAATGCATACTGTAAAATTAACAGCCAAGCTCATTGTAATAAAATTGTTTAAACTAATAAACAAAGGGAAAATATTAAAAGCATCCAAAGAGCAAAAACATACTTTGCTCAAAGTACCAAAAAATAAGGTTAACAGTAAGTATCACACAAAAAAATGTAATCCAGAAAACAATGGAGTTATAATTTATATATAATTTAAATTTTGGCATAGAGTACTTACATACATGATAATGAAAGGCTAAGGTATTTTTTTCTGAAGATTAGGAAAAAGTAAGGATGTCCTCTCTCATCACTTCTATTCAGCAGTATAATGGAAGTTCTAGTCAGTATACTAAGACAATAAAAAAGAAAAGAAAGGCATCCAGATGAAAAAAGAATTAAAATTATCTTTACTTAAAAACTACATAATACTTTAAATAGAAAATCTGATGAATCTTTTAAAAATCTACTAGAATAAGTGAGTTTAATAAATATTCTGTGTACAAAATTAGTATACAAAAATAAATTTCTATATCAGCAAGAAATATTAGAAATTTGAAGCAAATATTTTTTAAAAATATTTAAAATAGTATAAGAATATGAAATTTTTAAGGATGAATCTAGCAAAAATTGTGAAGAAACTTTGCACTAAACCCATTCCTGAGAGCAATTTTAAAAATAAATGAAAAGAGAGGCATACCATGTTTATGGGTTATAATATTTACTATAAATAAGATGCCAATTCTCCCAGAATCTGCCTACATATTAACAAAATACCCATCAAAATCCCAGGAGTAATTGTAGGAATTCACAAGATGACTCCAAAATTTATTTTAAAAGATAAAGGGTCCAGACTAGCTAAATAAATTTTGAAAAGAACAAAGTGAGAAGTTTAGCCTCTTATATACTTCAAAATTATACAGCTACAGTAATCACGACAGTGTTCTTAGCTGAAAGATACATAAAAACATTAACTGGATATTGTAGAGAGTCCAGTAATAGAATACATATATTGACTGATGAGTTTCTAGAAGAAAATAACCTTCTATACTGGATCACAATTTAAAGTAAATAAACAAAAACAAACTATTAAGAAAAATATTGAAAAAGAATCTTTACATTTCAAACATATGCAGATAAGGCAAGAGAGAAAAAAATTTCTGAGCAGGTACTGAGGTAAAAAGTATTTGCCAAAGACTATAAAAACATGACAAGAACATTAATTTTTTTGAATTGATAATTTCAAATACTTTTTAGTTAATAATTCCTCTTATTCTGTCTAATTTTCTATTACAATTGTGTGATATTTTCTCAGAATTAGGTAAAGTGGCATAAAAAAGTAGCCTTTGTATAATTTGCTATCCATTACTATTTTTCTCCTTTCAACTCTCTCTCAAGATAGTCTTTTCTTTTAAAAAATCATTTACTTATAAATACATATATATGTATGTGTATATGCGGGGGCCAGTCCCACAAGGGTCGTGGGAAGTGGACTTTGTCATCAGGCGGGCCTCCAAGGCTGGCTCCCAACATGTATATATATGTACATACATATACATATGTATGTATATGTATATATTTATATATACATATATATGAATAGCATGCATGTATATATACATATATAGTTATGTATTTAACACATGTATATATAAATAAATGCACATGTATTTTTTTAACATATGTATACATATATATGAAATGTATCTTAGATTAAAAGGGTCCCTGTGCAGGTTTGTTACTTAGGAATACTTGCATGATGGTGAGGTTTGGGTTTCTAGTGAACTCATCACCCAAGTGATGAGCATGGAATCCAATGGGTGGTTTTCAACCCTTGCTCTGTTTTAGGAGTTCCCAATGTCTGTTGTTCAATCCTTATGCCCATATGTACCCAGTGTTCAGCTCCAAATTATAAGGGATAATATGTGGTATCCAGTTTTCTCTTTCTGTGTTAAGTTACTTAGAGTAATGGCCTATAGCTAACCCAAGTTGCTGCACATAATTTTATTCTTTTTTAATTGCTGCATAGTATTCCATGGTGTATGTAAACCACAATTTCCTTATATAGTCCATTGTTGGGTAAAGTATTCTGTAGATGTCTGTTAGGTCCAATTGGTCCAGTGTCAAATTTGCATTCAGAATTTGTTTTAGTTTCCTCCCTCAATGCTTTGTCTAAAACCATTAGTAGGGTATTGAATTCCCCCACTAACCTTGTGTGACTTTCTACATTCTCTCTTAAATTTAGTAGCAATTATTTTATAAATCTACGTGCTCCAGTGTTTGGTAAATACATAATTAAAATATTTATTGGTTTATTCTTTCATTTTCATATTTAAAACTTCCTTAAGAATCTCTTATAGGGCCAGTCTGAAGTGACAAATTTTCTTAGCTCTTATTTATCTATGAAGGAATTTTCATACATCAGATTGGTATTCATGAGGGAGAGAATGAGAGCAATCTGTAGTAATTTCTCAAGGCATAATCTTAAAAAACAAAACAAAACAAAAAACCTTTTCCTATAATGCTAGAGAGGTCAACATGCAGACACAGGAAATTCAAAGAACTCCTGCAAGTTACTATATAAGATGGCTACCCTCAAGGCACATGGTCATTAGACTATCCAAGGTCAATGTGAAAGAAAAAAAAATCAAGGTTTCTCAGCTATAGAATTTCTATAGTCCTCATTGTCTCTTGCATCTTAGAACTTGAATCTGAATTCCAGAAAGCCCAATTAACAGGCAGACTAAACGTTCTTCAAAATCAATATTTAGGAGTATTTAGATTTGAGATCAGATTTTTAAAATAATGTAAAAAACATATTTAGAAAATATTACTCATTTACTTAGATTTTAAATATGATTCAGGAAGTTTTTGTGAGCTTTTGAAGAAAGTAAATTAAAATCTTTCTTTGGCACTGTCATTTACTGAAATATATTAAAGGTAATATCAAATTAATAGATTTTAATTAATGATAGTTAAAAAATAGGGTAATGGCAAAGTGTAAAGTATGATAAAATTTATTAAGGTAGTTTTTTGAGAGAGAAAAGGAAACCAACTGGATCTGCTGCTGTGCTTTCACTGGTCAAAGATTTTTTTTCCCCAAAGATTGCCATTAATCTTTCGCTTAAGAATTGAGATTTACTTGAAAGACACCTACAGTATTGTTTTATATTGCTTCTATTCTATATGCTAAATCAATGTTATTTTGAGTATCAAATAATATATTCCTATTGGGTAGCAAGGTAATAGGTCTCTGTTGCTAATGTATGTCTTGACATGACCAATATATTCCAAACACGCATGCACAAAGAATTTGAGTGTTAATAATAAAATCTAAGTAACAAAACACAAGGTTTTAATGGAGAAAGATATGCTTAGGTTTTAACAAACTATAGATAAATTTAAATAAGACTAAAATATTATTTTGAAGAAGAGATTTGATATTTATGGAAGTGAAATTGATCAAATACACACATATACAAGCATAGACCTCAAATTTCATTAAATAGCAATAATAATACTCATTAAAATAAAATAGATGTTAAAAATTAAATTAAAATTTTAAAAATGGAGATCCCATAAACTAATTTTTAGGATTCATATTATTTTTTCTTCCTTTGCTTTTCTTTTATAAATAATACTGCCTTGGAATTTTACATTTTAAAATGTACCTAAAATTTTTAGCTTTTTTTAATCCTTAAATACTTTATGGCTTTTTAAAATGAATGTATTTCAAATAATGGAAAGCTTATGATTATACTACATATACAATTTAAAAAACTTTTAAAAATAAGACACATTTTCAGAGTTTGTGTTGGTCTCAGAGAGAAAAGAAACTTCAGCATTGAACAATTTTATGTTGGAAGAAAATTTTTTGTTCACACATATTTTGTGGAGATTTATTCAGAAAAGAATTGGATGTCAGTCTTGGATAGCACGGCCAGAAAGAGAAAGAAGCCAAGAAGAGCTGATTTGCTGAACCAGCAAATACATATAGTAGTCATCAGATAATTACAAGGGCCTAGTAATCCTGGAAAACAAGTTGAGAAAAAGACTAATGATTTCACCCAAATCGAAAAGATAAAGGCTACCTGACAGTGCAAGGAATGATATTGAAATGTTAAACATAAATTTCAAACTTCAAGTTTTATGCTAGTACCTTTTAATCAAGTAGACAGAATTTTCTAAATGTGCAAAAGAAATTGAGAAATAGTAAAAGTTGAAAAAAACACAGGAAAACAAACTTATAACTATGTAAAGTATAAAATTATGAACCAATTATTAAAAATAGAAATAATCTATAAAGCCTGAAGTAATTGATTTTTTAAAATCAGTTTATATCACTGTATTAAATTTAGCAGTCTGACTATGAGTACCAATCAAATATGTAATTTGATTATCAAATTGTAAAAGAAAAAAACCTATAAATTTTGTTTCTATTATCCATTTCTCCCTTTAGTTCAACATTTTTTCCTGATGTTGATATCCTTTTGAATCCCTCTTTACCAAAAAACATCGTTTCAACTCAAAATTGAAAAAGTATAAAAAACAGGAGATGTGTGTAACAACGGAATACAGATTCCTGCTTTCTACATAATATTTAAAAATGAAACACAAGAAACATAAGATGAGTGTCTAATAACTAATTAGTCCTCAAGTAACTTTTAGGTATTTGATTGCCCTTTGCTAATAGCTACATCACCCATATAACTAGACCTGGAAAAACCAGATATGTGTTCATAAAATTTAACTATTATGAATTAAGCTCTTAGTTTAAATGTGATGGACAGTTTGTAGCTCTTCTAAGAGTGACAGCAAAAACAAACACTCAAAGACACAACATAAACTTGTAAATCTGAATATGACTTTGTGGGCAGTGTCTATGATCTCCCTCTTTGATGTTATCTCACCTCATGCATCTTCTGCTTTCTGAATTGCTTTTAAAGTTACAATCGCTATGCCCTTTGATATATTTTTTTGCCTAATTTAACTGCTGAGTTTTCAAAAATAGACTTTATTTTTAAATCAGTTTTAATTCATAGCAAAGCTGATTGAAAAATACAGAGATTTCCCACTTATTCTCATGCACAGACTTTCCTATAATTACCAGTCCCCAGCAAAATGATACATTTGTTGCAATTGATAAGCCTATATATACACGGATACATCATTATCACCCAGAGTCTATAGTTTACATTAGGGTTCACCCATGATATTGTGTGTTCCACACGTTTGGACAAATGTATAATGGCATGTATCCATCATTTTATCGTACAAAATAGTTTTACTGCCCTAAAAACCTTCTATATTTTGCTTACTCATCCTTTCTGGCCCACTAACTCCTGGATATCACTGATAATTTTACTATTATTATAGTTTTACCTTTTCTTTCACTTTGCAATATACTTTTTTTTGTTTCTTTATGAGTTTTTACAGCTTGATAGCTCATTTCTTTTTAACACTGAATAACATTTCACTCTCTGGATGTACCACAATTTATTAATCTCCTAGTGAAGAACATTTTAGTTGCTTCTTTGATAGTTTTTTACATAATTTTTCCGAAAAGCAAACATTTCACAGCTTCTTTGCTAATTAATTAGATTCTGTCCACTGAAATGACTAAGTTATAACAAACAACCTGTAGTCAATATTCCTTTAGCAAGAAATTTGAAGGGCGATTAGAAGGGTGATCACTTCTAATTTCCATCATGAGAGATTAGTTTTTCTTGTTCTCAATTTTCATATAAATGAAAAGTTTGTAGACTTGTGTAGCTGGCACTAGCTCTCTCTCTCTCTCTCTCTCTCTCTCTCTCTTTCTCTCTCTCTGTCTCTCTCTCCTCTATATTATGACTTTGAGAATAATATATGTTACCTCATGTATGAATCATTCATTCTTTGTATTGGTATTAATAAAGATTATGGGTTTAACATTAGATTATTATGAATATAACCATTATGAATATTTTAAAACATATATCTTGGTAATATGACTGCTCATTTCTGTTTGTCATATACCCAGAAATTGAATTGTGTCATATGTCTACATATTCAAATTAAGTAATAGTGCCCAAAAATGTTTGCACAAATTTAAACACTGTCCAGTAATACATGAGAATCTCAATCAGTCTACAACTTTACCTGCACTTGATATCAACTATTTTTTACTGGTATAACTCCAGGAATAAAATAATATCTAATAGAATCAACTTGCATTCCTCCAGTGTGTAAAGATTTTGAGCAATTTCTCATTTGATATTAGTCTTTGCAATAGCCTCTTTTGAGAAGCACCTGTTTTTACTTTTTGATTTTTTTAAATAATAATTTTACATGAAAAAAAGCTATTATTAAGAATGGAGCTATTAGCATGCGTGACTATCATTGAACCTCAAGTACAGTGTATGGAAAATAATTGCAGACAAATACAATAACTGAAAACTCACAACAGCAAAATCTTTTCATCATATTTTGCAAATAATAAAAGTACAAAAAAGACAAGGCCTTTAATTTGAAAGGCACATGGCTGCTGCTGCAGAACTGCTTCTATGATAAATATGTGCTGGGAAATGGACACAAGACAGGATTGCTTGGCAAAATTAATGGCCTTTGTGTCCCAGCTGAGGCATAAGTATTACCAGATTCTTGTCAATTATTTGAATTAGGTTGGTTAAAGACGGGAAAATCCATAACACGATTAAGTAGTCTTTATTCTTTCCCTTATTTTTTTCCCTGTACACTAGACCTTTTTACCTCTCTGCTTTGAATTTTATCAACAAGATCTGTCTGGGAATAAAATTGGGTTATGCCTAAAAATGGTAATCTGATGTATCTTATTGTCTGACATCCAAACATTTTTTTGGAGGGAAGGTGATAAGGGAATAGGTTAGAAAATATTTAAAATATTCTTTATGCTCAACAAAATTTTTCATAAATAAGACTATAGAGTACTATTATCATTGCTAAAATAGTCCACAAATTAACAACAGGAAGACTGCCATTCTTAAGCTATATCAATCATTTATTTAATACATATAGTATGTCTAATTCATTCATTGTAATGTGTTCCTCTAAATAAAAATGCTTCTGATTAATACCTGTCATTTTGAGATAAGACAAAGCATTTTGTTCTAATAAAGCTATAACCATAAAATAATAATAATAATTCCACAAATTACGGAGTCCGAGTCAATTATACTCAATAATTTTTCAATCTAAAAAAACTCCAGATATGATACTCTGGTTAATAAGAATATACCATGAAGGAATACCAGACATACAGAAACACAGACATCGTTGTTAATCATATAAACTTAAAATAAATAATGTCACTATTAAACAAAAGTATGATAGCCAGATAAATTATGTTGTATCCAGAATATGCAATTTTAAATATCCCTAAAATTAGTGGCATTTAAATACATATTTAATACAGCATTTTTTAATTAGGAAAAAAAGCGTAATATATAAGAATATTTTTACTATTTTCTTAATAGATAAACTTATTAATACTTAAGAAATATTTAAATTTATGTTAATGATATGCCCTTGTTGCTGATATTATTGATGGTAACTATTGCATTCACTGTATACTGTATTTTATTTATTTCTAAAATAATAATATTTTCCTTAATAATTTTTTTTTTTTTTTTTAGTTAGAGTCTCACTCTGTCGCCCAGGCTGGAGTGCAGTGGCACACTCACGGCCACCCCAGCGTTAACCCGCTGGGCTCCGGAGATCCTTTCGCCTCAGTCTTTCAAGTAACCAGAACTACAGGCGCGTGCTACCACCCCTGGCTAATTTTTTATTTATTGTAGAGATGAGGTCTCGCCAAGGTGCCCAGGCTGGTCTCAAACCCGCAGGCTCAGGCAATCCACTCGCCTCGGGTTCCCAAAGTGCTGGGACTACAGGCTGTGCCACCGAGCCTGACCTATTTTCCTTAACAATCTAAACAATATTAAAGAAAATATAATCTAAAATTTTTATACTGGTTTTTGAATTTTGTGAAATTCTTTATTTTTCATTTTACCATTTTTTCGTCTCATGTTGCCAAATTTCAATGTCATTAAATTTCAGATAACCAGTATGTAAGTTATACTATCTACCATTAACCAAAAAATCTAACTGTGAAAGACGTGAGGGATAAAATAAGAACAAAAGTCCTTAACATTAAAGAAAATTCTACCTCAGAAGAAAGGCATGCAAACAAGTAATTAAATATCACATATAATAAGCGACATAATAATATTCGATAGCACCATGTATAACGGGTATGGAAACATAAGGTATCAGTTTTGCTGTATGAGCATATCTGTAAACAAGAGATGATACTTGAAGTTCTTGAAGGATGGATACAAATTCACCTGATAAAGAAAGAGACAAACAACACTGCTGGCAGAGTGAGCATGATAAGCCTAGAAAAAATGCAACATGCTCAGAGAACTGTGTGAATAATTAGCAGAATAATAAAGTCAAAAGAGAGACATATTTGACTAAGTATGCAGATTTACATATGCTTCCATAATTATGCAAAAAGAATGAGAAATCTTAAAATGATCTTGTGAATGTACTACTATATAAAAAACTGAATGTAAAAAAATGTATATAATATCATTTTACTGAGTAAGAATAAACTAAAATATGAATGTATGTGAATAGATATGCACATATGAATACATAAGAGGTAAAGAGTTGAAAGCATACATATTAGCACAACAACATTGGTTGAACATAGCAGAAAGAAAAAAAGTCAGGAAGCCAAAGTTAAAATAGTGAGATTCATTGCAAGACATGTTTTTGGCTAAAAATAAATTTATAATGTAATGCTACATACTTAAAAATAATAATAGGATAGTCATAAAAAGTAATGATAATTTTCACTTTACATTTTTAATATATTAACACATTAAATTAAAAATTAAATCTCTCCTGTACTAACTCAATTCTTGAAAAATAGAGATAAAGAATATCCTAGAAGTTTTATATCTTTTACATCCACCCATCTATCTTTCTATGCATCTCCAATAAAACAAATATATTGAGAAATTTTGTAATTGTTTGTATTTTTCTAATGGTTGATTTCTGCTTTTCTAAGGCAACAAACTTAATGAGGAAATGTTCTTTATGTATTTTTTATCTTAATAAAAATAAATTGAACTTTGTTAGGTAAAATTTTTTCAGTTTCTATCAGTTTTCTGTTTCCTTACACTTTCTACCAATTTTATCTATCCTAAACTCACTTAGTATTTTTCTATTTAGATCTAAAAACTGTGGCATCATCACTCTTCCTACAAAAATGGGAACATTTTTTCATAATTGGTGTTTTTTTGCATTGACTTAGCTCCTAGAAAAATGAACTAAAACTTGTAACTGAAGTGTTATCAAACAGAAATATATATATTTGAGTTATGCACTGCAGAGATCAGAAATAGATGAGAAGACTTTGTTTGAATCGGAGCATTTTGTCTATAATTTTTTTTTTCTTTTGAGTTGGAGTCTCACTCTGTCGCCCAGACTGGAGGGTGGTGGCCGCTCCCGGCCACCGCAGCATTGACCTGCTGGACTCCGGCAATCCTTCCGCCTCAGCCTTCCGAGTAGCTGGAATTACAGGCATGCGCTACCACGCCCGGTTGATTTTTGATTTATTGTAGAGATGAGGTCTCGCCTGCCCAGGCGGGTCTCGAACCCGCGGGCTCAGGCAATCCACTCACCTCAGCCTCCCAAAGGCGCGGGATTACAGGCAGAGCCACTGAGCCCGGTTTGTCTATAATTTTTTATAAAAATGTCTGGGAGCTCACATCTGATATTTGACTATAAAAGTTGTAAAGATAAATGACAAAAGTTTTCTGTATTCCCCTTGTTTAATTGTTTTACCTGTGCTCTGCTGAAATGTTGATAAACTGTGTTTTAGTTGGTATTTCTTTTGACCGTATCAGAGGAGATAACATAGATCACCACATATCCATAAACAAGAGTTCAAGTGGTTTTTACAAGGTTGCTTTTGTCACAGCACAAAATAAAAATAAAATGTTCAACATTTCATTAACATGATTGATAACTTATGCATTATTCTGGACTCCATTTATAATTTGGCTTGAAATCTTGCCCAGAAATGTGACTATACCATTTCTAGAATTAGAAATGTACACCACATATGGGCAGGTGCACAGCTTTTGAAGGTATGCCAAATTGGTTTTTACATTGTTCTTTATTTCAGGTCAACATAGCTCTCTACGGAGAGCCAAGGTTTGGTGTTGTTCATGGCCCAACTTTCACACATCCACCCAGAGACCCATTTGATAGTACAGTAGCCAAAGTGGCTCACTGATACTATTTTCCTATAGTCACATTTTCACCAGTACAAGTTCAATAATGTAAAATATATAATTGCTTGTTTTTTATAGTTGGAAATTTTTCTTTTAGAAAAAAGAACTGTAATAGGGAATACGATAGTCTAGGTTTTAATAAAAGAATAATAAAAGAGAAATCTGACACAATGAAATTTTTTTAAAAGTATTAATAGTAATTGACCTCACTTTAATAGTAATTGACCCAGTGCACTCCATTGCTCAAAAAATTCAAATATGTATGTATTTTGGGGAGGAGTTTTAAAAATTGATGTCAGAATAACTGTACATATTTATTGGGTACATATAATTTGTTGATACATGCATTCAATATGTAATTATCAAACCAGGGTAATTTGGATAATTATACCCTTAAACATTTACCATTTCTTTGTGTTGGGAACATTCCAAAACTTTTCTTTTAGTAATTTTAAAATACACTATAAATTCTGGTTAACTACAGTCACCTGGATGAGCTAAAAAACACCAGAATTTATTCCTTCTATCTACCTGTATTTTTGTGCCTGTTTAAAAAATCTCTTTTCATTCCCTCTTCTCCCATCATTCTCAGCCTCTTGTAATGACCATTCTACTTAGTCCTTTTCTGAGATTAGTTTTTATAGCTCTCATATATAAGAGCATGTCATATTTACCTTTCTGGGTCTAGCTTATTTCACATAACATAATGTCCTCTAGTTTCACCCAAGTTATTAAAAATGGCAGAACTTCATTTTTTTCTGTGTCATAATATATTCCATTATGTGTATATACAACATTTTCTTTATCTAATCATCCATTAATAAACACTTAGATTGATTTCATATCTTGGTTTCTGTGACTGGTGTTCCAATAAGCATAGGAGTGTAGCTATCTCTTCAATGTACTGATTACCTTTATTTTGGATAATTACCAGTGGGCTTGCTATGTCATATGGTATTGTTATTAATTGTTGAGAAACCTCTATAATGTTTTCCATAGTTGCTGTACAAATTTATATTCCTACCAACAGTGTATGAGTATTTCTTTTTCTCAGAATCCTCACCAGAATTTGCTATTATCTGCCTTTTTGCTACTTTATTTTATTTTATATTTTACCCTCTTTTATTTTTTATTTTAAAATTGTGGGATACAATTCAGGGTTAGGTACCCAAATATTCATTGTGCGGTTACCCTTGTTGATGAGGTATGCCCCCATTCCCCAGGCAGGTATCGACTACTGTCAATCCCACCTCCCTGCCCACTGCAGTTTCCCTCTACTGTCAATCCTTTTCTTATAATATTACTACTGTAATATTGTTCAAGGTCCACTTATGAGTGAGAACATGTGATACTCAGCTTTTCGTTTCTGTGAGAGAACACTCAGTATTATAATTCCATCCAGGTTGCTGTGAAGTTCATGATTTTGTTCTTCTTTAAGGCTGCGTAATATTCTATTATGTATATGTAACACATTTTTTTTTTATCCAGTCCTCTTTCGATGGGTAGCACAGTTGGTTCCATGTTCTTGCTATTGTGAACAATGCTGCGATAAACATATGTGTGCAGGTATCTTTTTTATAGAGCTATTTGAGTTCTTCAGAGTATATTCCCAGTAGGGGGATTGTGGGGTCATATGGAAGGTTGATTTTTAGAAACTATAGGAATCGCCACACTGATTTCCACAGAGGCTGTACTAGTTTACACTCCCACCAACAGTGTAGAAGTGTTTCCTTTTCGCCACATCCTCTCCAGCATCTGTTATTTTTTGAGTAATTGATGATGGCCATTCTGACTGGAGTTAGGTGGTATCCTAGTGTAGTTTTAATTTGCATCTCCTTGATGACTAATGAGGCTGAACATTTTTTCATGTTTCTGTTGGCTGCACGTATGTCTTCTTTTGAGAAGTATCTATTCATATCTTTTGCACACTTTACAACGGGCTGTTTGTTTTTTTCTTTTCAGAACATTTGAGTTCCTTGTAGATCCTTGATGTTAGACCTTTGTCAGGCATGGAGTTGGCAAATATTTTTTCCCAGTCTGAGGGCTGTCTCCCTGCTCTCTTGATGGTTTCTTTGGCTTTTCAGAAGTTTGTCAGTTTAATGAGGTCCCACTTATCTATCTTATCTCTCATAGCCTGGGCACTTCGGGTTTTGATCAGGAATTGCTTGTCAGTTCCAACTTCCATAGGAGTGTCTCCTGTGTTTTCTAAAGTTCTTACAGTTTGAGGTTTTACATTTAGCTCTGTGATCCATTTAGAGTTAATTTTTGTGTATGGGGATAGGATAGGTAGGCGTCCTGTTTTAATCATCTGCATGTGGTCAGTCAGTTTTCCCAGCACCATTTACTGAACAGGTTCTCCTCTCCCCAGTAGTGGGAGGTGGAGGCTTTGTCAAAGTTGAGTTGGTTGAGAAATTGAGGTTTTGCTTCTGGAATCTCAATTCTATTCCATTGGTCTATATGCCCGTTCTTGTACCAATACCAGGTTGTTTTGATTACTATACCTTTATAATAGAGTTTAAAGTCTGGGAGTGTGATCCCTCTTGCTTTGTTTTTGTTTGTTTGTTTGTTTTGCTTTTTTTGCTGAGGATTGTTTTGGTTGTTCATGGTCATTTATGTTTCCATATGAATTCCTGTATTGTTTTTTCTAGGTCTGAGAAGAAGTTTGCTTGTAATTTGGTGGGTATTGTGTTAAATCTGTAGATCGTCTTGGGTAAAATGGACATCTTAACAATGTTGATTCTTCCAATCCATGAGCATGGAATATTTTTCCACTTGTTTGTGTCATCTTTGATTTATTTGAGCAGTGTTTTGTAGTTTCACCGTAAAGGTCTTTCACATCTCTGTTTAGGAAGATGCCAAGGTATTCTTTGTTTGTGTGTGTGGCAATTGTGAATGGAATTGTGCTTTTTATTTGGGTTTCTGTTTGTTTATTATTGGTGTATAGAAATGCGATTGTCTTTTGCACATTTATTTTATACCCTGAGACTTTTTCAAAGTCCTTTATCAGTGCAAGGAGGTTTTTAGCAGATTCTCTTGGGTTTTCAAGGTATACAATCATGTCGTCTGCAAAGAGAGATAATTTGACTTCCTCTTTTCCTATTTGGATACACTGATCGACTTCTCATCTCTGACTGCTCTAGCTAATACTTCCAAAACTATGCTGAACAGGAGGGGTGAGAGTGAGCATCCTTGTCTTTTTCCGGTTTTCAGGGGAAATGGTTCCAATTTTTGTCTGTTTAGGAGTATGCTGGCTGTGGGTTTCTCATAGATGGCTCTTACTATTTTGATGTATGTTCCACCTATGCCTAGATGTTTGTGGGTTTTTATCAAGAAAAAACATTGGATTTTATCAAAAGCTATTTCTGCATCTAATGATGTAATCATGTGGTTTTTGTTTTTACATCTGTTGATGTATTTAATTACACTTATGGTCTTACAGATGTTGAACCAGTCTTGCATCCTGGGGATGAAGCGTACTTGGTTGTGATGGGTGATTTTTGAGATGTGTTGTTGAATCCAGTTTGCTTGGACCTTGTTGGGAATTTTAGCATTTATATTCATCAAAGATATTGACCTTTAGTTCTCTTTCTTGTTGGATCTCACATGACTTGGGTATCAATGTGATGTTAGCTTCATAAAATGATTTGGGGAGAGTTCCTGGAATTGCCTGGATTATGTTCAACAGGATTGGTATCAGTTTCTCCTTATATGTTTTGTAGAATTCTGCTATAAAGCCATCTGGTCCAGGGCTTTTTTTTGTAGGTCAGTTTCTTATGACATAGTCTATTTCCTTCATTGTTATTGGTCTATTTGGGTCTCGATTTCTTCTTGTTTCAATCTGGGGAGGTTGTGGGATATCAGAAAGTCCTCCATTTCCTTTAGGTTTTCAAGTTTTTTTTTCCCATACAATTGTACATAGTAGTTTCTGATAATATTTTGTGTTTCTTCAAGGTCAGTTGTGATCTCATCTTTATTGTTTCTGATTGAGTTTATTTGGGCTTTTTCTCTCTATTTCTGGGTCAGTCTGGCTGGAGGACCATTGATCTTGTTTATCTTGTTAGAGAACCAACTTTTTATTTCATTTATTTTTTGTATTATCTTTTTGTCTTCTATGTCCTGGATTTGGTCTTTTATTTTGGTGATTTGGATTCTTCTTCTGAAGTTAGAGTTTTGGTGGTCTTGCGTTTCCGGCTTCCTTAGGTGACTTAGGCTGATAACTTGTGATCTTTCCATTTTCTTCATGTGTGTTTGTAAAGATATGAATTCCCCTCTTACTGCTGCTTTCATGGCATCCCAGAGGTTTTGGTAAGATATTTCTACATTTTCACTTGTTTCCAGGGAACTTTTAAGTTGTTTTGATTTCATTGTTGACCCAGGAATTGCTTAGCATCATACTGCTTAGTGTCCATGTCTTTGCAGGTTTTGGGGGAATTTTGTAGGTGTTCATTTTAATTTTTATTCCACTGTGGTCTGAGAGAGTGTATGGTAAAATTTCAATCTTATGAAATTTGTATATGCTTGATTTATGACCAATGATGTGGTTGATCTTGGAGTATGTTCCATGTGGTGATGAGTAGAATGTATATTCTGTAGTTTTTGGGTGGAGTGTTCTGTAGGTATCAATTAAGCACATTTGTTCAAGAGTCTCCTGGAACTCCTTGCTGATTTTTTGTCTTGATGATCTGTCTAGGGTTGTGAGTGGGGTATTAAAGTCCCCAGGTATGATAAAGTTAGAGTCAATCTCTTTTTTAAGTTTACCTAGAAACTGCTTTACAAACGCTGGTGCTCCTATGTTGGGTGCCTATATATTTAGGATGGATATTTCTTGTTGATGGATTGAAACTTTTATCATTATATAGTGACCTTCTCCATCTTTTTTAATTATTGATAGTTTAAAGGATATTTTATCTGAGATTAAGATTGCAATTCCAGCTTTCTTTTGTGTTCTATTTGCCTGAAAGTTTGCTTCCTATACTCTTACTTTGCATCTGTGAGTGTCCTATCTGGTGAGATAAATCTCTTGGAGACAATATTTTGTTTGTTGCCTCCAAATATTTTATCTATTTTGCCATTCTATGTCTTTTCAGTGGTGCATTTAGTCCATTCACATTCAGGCTAATTATTGAAATGTGACAGTTTATCCCTGTCATGAGGTTCTTTTAGAGGTATTATTGCTCCTGTGTTTTTGTTGTGTTTCTTTTGATTTGGGGGTTGATTCATGGGGGTTGATTCCTGCACTCTTATGAAGAATGCTGTTGTTCTTTTTTCTCTTTCTTTATGTTTAATACTTTCTTATGTGTTTCTTGTACAGTTGGTACAGAGGCAGCATAATTTCTTAGGAACTGAATATCGTGGAAAGATTTTAAATCTCCCTCACTGATGAAGCTTAGTTTAACTGGGTAGGTTATTCTCGGTTGAAATTGATTATTTTTAAGAACTTTGAAGATTGGTCTCTAAGCTCTTCTAGTCTGAAGTGTTTCTGTAGATAATCTGCTGCTATTCTAATTGGTCTTATTTGGTAGGTAGTCTGATCTTTTTCTCTTGCTGCCTTTAGATTTTTATCTTTCATACCTACCTTGTTTAGGCAAATTATTATGTGTCTAGGAGTTGGTCTTCTCATTTATTGTCTTGCAGGGGTTCTCTGAATCTCTTTTGTTTGAATGGTCTCACCACTGATCAGATTAGGGAAGTTTCTTGAATAATTTCATGGAATGTGTGTAGGGTGGTCTCCATATCTCTTTCTGTTCAGGAAGTCCAATTACTCTTAGGTTCAGCCTCTTGAAGTAATTACTCATCCCTTGAAAGTTTTGTTGTGTCTTTTTAAGCTTCTTTTCTATGTTTTTGACAGTTTGGGTTAGTTCTATATTTTGGTCCTCAAGCTCTGAGATTCTTTCTTCTGCTTGGCTAATTATGCTTTCCATGCTCATCAGTTTGTTATTTATTTGATTCACAGTATTCTTTACTGCTGTTATGTCAGTTATCAACTACTTACTATTTTCCTCTTGTCTCTCCTCAATTCTTTTATTCTCTCTATTAATGTCTTGATATATGGGTTTGTAGTTTGAGACCAGTCATTCTGGGGATTCTTCATTGTTTTCATTCCAAAATCTGTTTTCTCAGTGTCTGACCTCCTAAGGGTCTGTGAGAGACCCATATTCTTCTTTTGGTTTTTCTTCATTTGTGTAGATTTTCCTCTCCTCTACTCCCCCCCGCCTTTTCTTTCATTTTGTTTTTCAGGGATGGCAGGGTTGTTTTTACTTCTTTTTGCTCAGTATTCTATTCTTCCTTATATGGATCCTCTGGCATTGTTCACTACTGAAGCTGGACTGTGGGTTGGGGGCTATACTTTTTGCAGTTTTTGCAGTTTTGAGATTTAGTTGAGGGAAGTGTGATTCAGAATCTATCTGCAGATCCCAGTATCTACTGACAGGTGTATTGTTTGGAACCTTGGAACCCACTTCCCACTACCTTACAATCTGACCATGCATTTGGGTTTTGGTTTTGCTCTCTGGAACAAAAAGGGGCAAGAATAAGGAAAATAATGGAAGAAGGAAAGGGTGGTGGTGGCCAAAAGGAAGGTGGAGTGAGAAAAGCGTAAGAGGGAAAACAGACAGACATACCAGCTAACAAATGAAAGAGACACAAAGATAGAAAAGAGAAGAAAAAAAAAATCCTAGAGCATACAGGTAATCACACAAACACACAGTCAAACAAAATCCTACCTATTGACGTACCTTTCCCTACACAAACAGGGAGTCTAAAGAATATAAAGAAGAAAGAAAAAAAAATCAGTAAAATAACAAAAGCAATGCATGTATGAAAACATTAACAAAACTAGAATGAAAGAGAAAAAAATACTAAAAAAAAGCAAACAAAAGTGAGCAAAACAAACCGTCAAAAAATAAAAATAAAAAATACAAACAAGGACTCAGACTGGCTCTGAGGTCCTTCCTTTATGGCCAAAGTCCCTTCAACTCTGACCTCTAGCCCCTCCCCTCTGCTCTCATTGCAGGCAGGTAGTGTTACTCATAGTTTGGGTCAGTGGCCGCAGGCCTACTTTGGGAAGGAGGTGAGTCAGATCTGGGTTTACTCAGCTTGCTGCCTATCAGGTCTGCCACACAAATCTGAGTTGTCTATGTCTGATTCAGCCAGGGCAAGTGGCTTCTTTCTCTCCCAGTTTGATAAGATTACCTTAGGCAACAAGTTGGAGGCAGCAGAGCTGGGCAGGCCAATGAAAATCTCTAACTGGTCCTGGGTCAAAGAAAATGGCTGAGGTGGCCAGCTCCTCACCATGCACGGACTTCTCTCTGACTTTCACGATCCTCTCTCTACACTGTTCAGATCTGGGGCTTCAGCTCATCCATTACGACAGGTGATGGTGTGAGTCAGGCACCAGGCAATGGAAGCAGCTGAATTCAACAGGCTTTTTTCAGGCGCATTTCCACGAGCTACAGAGGATCCTGCCTATGATCTTGCCAGTCACACTCCAATTTCAGGGCAGTGGGGGCTTGCAGTCGACTTCAGAGGGGGGACCCAAGTGCATGCACCCCCAGGTATCCCCTCAGATGAACTTTCATGCTCCCACCAGCGCCCACCTACTCACTCAGAGAGTCTTTATGGACACTTGCCTCCATGGAGACTCTTACAGTCCAACCTGCTGGTCACCATCTTAAGCTCCGCCTCCCTTTTTGTTATTTTAACTGGAATAAGATGACCTTTCATTATGCTTTTGATTTATATTTCTTTGATGACCAGTCATATCAAACATTTAAAAAAATATATACCTGTTGGCTGTTTGTATGTCTTTATTTTTTTTTTCTTTTTGGAGAAATGTCTACTCAGATGTTTTTATCCATTTTTAAAACTGTATTATTTGGAGTTTTTGTTTTATACTTGGTTGTTTGAGTGCCTTACAGATTTGCTTATTAATTCCTTGTCGTGTTGATATTTTGCCAATATACTGTCTCATTTCATAGGTAATCTCTTCACTTTGTTGAATGTTTTCTTTGCTGTGCCAAGTTATTGTAGCTTGATGCAATTCAATTTATCAATTTTTATTTGGTTGCCTGTGCTTTTAAAGTCTTTCTTTTTAAAAATTTATTTATTTATTATAAAGATGTGGGGTACAATTCAGGGTTAGGTATAAAAACATTGATCATGCAGGTACCCTTGTTGATGAGGTATGCCCCTCCCCTCCCTAGCAGTTTTCCTCAACTGCCAATCCCAACCCCCCCCGACAGTTTTCCATTACTGCCAATCAATTTCTTATACCATTATAATTGTTCAAGGTCACCTTATGAGTGAGAACATATGGAACTCAGTTCTTTGTTTCTGTGATAAATCACTGAGTATGATTAACTCCAAGTCCATCCAATTTGCAGCAAAGTCCATATATGTGTCCTTCTTTATGGTTGCATAGTATTCCATTGTGTATATGAACCATATTTTCTTATCCAGTTCAGCTTTGATGGGCAACACAGTTCGTTCCATGTTTTTGCTATTGTGAATAGGGCTGCAACAAACATACATGTGCAGGTATCTTTTTCATAGACTAATTTGAGTTCCTTTGGTTATATTCCCAACTAGGGGAATTGCTGGGTCATATGGAAGCTCAATTTCTATTTCTTTCAGAAATCTCCAGACTGTTTTCCCAAGAGGTTGTACAAGTTGGCATTCCTACCAGCAGTGTAGAAGCATTCCTATTTCTCCACATCCTCGCCAGCATCTATTGTTGTTTGTTTTATTAATGATGGTCATTCTTACAGTGGTTAGGTGGTATCTCAATGTGGTTTTGATTTGCATTTCTCTGATGGTGAAGGAGGCTGAGCACTTTTTCATATTTCTCTTGGCTGCCTGTATATCTTCTTTTGAGAAGTGTCTATTCATGCCTTTTACCCACTTTCTAAAGGGACTATTTCTTTTTTTCCCTTTGGTGCATTTGAGTTCCTTGTAAATCCTAGATGCTAGGCCTTTGTTAGATATGGAGTTGATAAATTTTTTTCCCATTCTGTGGGGTGTCTCCCTGCTCTCTTGATGGTTTCTTTTTGCTTTGCAGAAGTTCATTAATTCAATGAGGTCCCACTTGTCTATCTTATTTCTTATGGTATTGGCCTTTAGGGTTCTGGATAGGAATTTGTTGCCAGTTCCAATTTCCATAAGGGTGCCTCCTGCATTTTCTAAGGTTCTTACAGTTTGAGGTTTTACATTTAGATCTTTGATCCATTTAGAGTTAATTTTTGTGTATGGTGATAGATAGGGGTCCTGTTTCAGTCTTCTGCATGTGGTCAGCCAGTTTTCCCAGCACCATTTACTAAATAGGTTTTCCTCTCCCAAGTAGTTTTTGTTGGAGGCTTTATCAAAGATGAGTTGGTTGAGGAATTGGGGCTTTGCTTCCAGAATCTCTATCCTTTTCCATTGGTCTATGTGCCTGTTTTTATACCAATACCAAGCTATTTTGATTACTGTAGCTTTCTAGTAGAGTTTTAAGTCTGGGAATGTGATACCTCCTGCTTTGTTTCTCTTGTTAAGGATTGTTTTGGTTATTCGTGGTCATCTTATGTTTCCACGTGAATTTCTGTATTGTCGTTTCCAGATCTGAGAAGAATGATGTTGATAACTTAATGGGTATTGCGTTGAGTCTGTAGATTGCTTTTGGTAGGATGGACATCTTAACAATGTTGATTCTTCCTATCTATGAGCATGGGATATTTTTCCATTTGTTTATGTCTTCTTGGATGTCTTTGAGCAGTGTTTTGTAATTCTCATTGCAAAGGTCTTTCACTTCTCTGGTTAGGAAGATGCTGAGATATTTTATTTTTTTGGTGGTTATTGTGAATGGGATTGTGCTTTTTATTTGGGTCTCTGCCTGCTTGTTGTTATATAGGAATGCAACTAACTTTTGCATATTTATTTTGTGCCCTGAGACGTTGCCAAAGACCTTTATCAGTGTCAGCAGGTTTTTGACAAATTCTCTTGGATTTTCAAGGTATAGGATCATATCATCAGTAAAGATGGATAACTTGCTTTCCTCTTTTCCAATTTGGATACCGCTGACTTTCTTCTCTTGTCTGATTGCCTGGGCTAGGACTTCCAACACAATATTGAACAAGAGGGGTGAGAGTGGGCAGCCTTTTCTTGTTCCAGTTTTCAAGGGAAATGTTTCTTGTTTCTGTATATTTAGCAATATGTTAGCTGTGGGTTTGTCATAGACAGCACTTACTATTTTTAGGTGTGTTCCTTCTGTGCCTAGATGTTTGAAGGTATTTATCAAGAAGGGATGCTGAATTTTATCAAAAGCTTTTTCTGCATCTAATGAGATAATCACATGGTTCTTGTTTTTACATCTGTTGATTATTTAATTACATTTATGGTCTTGCGAATGTTGAACCAGCCCTGCATCCTGGGGATGAAGCTTACTTGGTCATGGTGGATGATTTTTGAGATGGTGCTTTTGGATCTCATTTGCTAGAATTTTGAGAATTTTTGCAACTATGTTCATAAGGGATATTGGCCTGTAGTTCTCTTTCTTTGTTGCATTTTTACCCGGTTTGGGTATCAGTGTAATGTTGACTTCATAAAATGATTTGGGGAGAATTCCATCTTTCTCAATTGCCTGGAATACATTCAATTTGATTGGTATCAGTTCTTCCTTGTATGTTTTGTAGAATTCTGCTAGAAAGTCATCTGGTCTAGGGCATTTTTTTTTTTTTTGTAGGTAGTTTTCATATGACAGAGTCAATTTCCTGGGTTGTTATTGGTGTATTCAGTGTCTCAATGTCTTCTTGTTTAACTTGGGTAGGTTGTGTGATATCAGAAAGTCTTCCATTTCATCTAGGTTATCAAGCTTATTTCCATATAGGTGTACATAGTAATCTCTGATAATCTTTTGTATTTCTTCAGGGTCAGTTGTGATTTCATTTTTTGTGTTTCTGATTTTGTTTATTTGGGCATTTTCTCTCTTTTTCTTGGTCAATCTTGTTAGGGGCCCATCAATCTTGTTAATTCTTTTAAAGAACGAGCTTTTCGTTTTGTTGATATTTTTTATGATATTTTTGTCTTCTATATCCCGTATTTGTGCTCTTATTTTTGTGATTTGGATTTTTCTGCTAAAGTTATGGTTTTGATCATCTTCTCTTTCCAGTTCCCATAGGTGGTTTGTTAGGCTCTCCACTTGTGAGAGTATTTTTTTGATGTGTGCTCACAGTGATATAAATTTTCCTCTTAAAACTGATTTCATAGCATCTCAGAGGTTTTGGTAAGATGTTTCTTCATTTTCTTTTGTTTCCAGAATTCTTTCAATTTCTTCTTTGATTTCAGTGTTGACCCATTCATTGTTTAGCATCATTCTGTTTAGTGATCAAGTCTTTGTGGGTTTGGGGGAAATTTTGTTGGTCTTGATATTTATTTTTATTCCACTGTGGTCTGAAAAGGTGCATGGCAAAATTTCAATCTTATGAAATTTGTTTATGGTTGACTTATGGCCAATGATGTGGTCAATCTTGGAGTACATTCCATGTGGTGGTGAGTAGAATGTATATTCTGTGGTCTTTGGGTGGGGTGTTCTGTAAGTATCAATTAAGTCCATTTGTTCAAGAGTCTCACTGAGGTTCTGGATGTCCTTCCTGATTTTTTGTCTTGATAATCTATCCAGGGTTGTGAGTGGGATATTAAAGTCCCCTGTTATGATAGCTTTCGAGTCAATCTCTTTTTTAAGTTTATTTAGAAGCTACATTATGAACATTGGTGCTCCTATATTAGGTGCATATATGTTTAGGATGGATATTTTTTGTTGATGTATTGAACCTTTATCATTGTATAGTAACCTTGTTCATCTTTTTTGATTTTTGATAGCTTAAAGTGTATATTGTCTGATATTAAGATTGCAACTCCAGCTTTCTTTTGTGTTACGTTCACCTGAAAATTTGTTTCCCATCCTCTTACTTTGAGTCTTTGAGTGTCCTTTCTGGTGAGATAAGTCTCTTGGAGACAATATGTTGTTGCCTCATGATAGTTTATCCATTTTGCCATTCTATGTCTTTTCAGTGGTGCATTTAGTCCACTCACATTCAGGCTAATTACTGAAACCTGAGGGTTTATTTTTGTCATGGTGTTCTTATATTTGTACTTGTTTGTTTGTTGTCTTTCTTTTGTTTTTTGGGGTTGGTTCATGTGTGTTTTCAGTCTTTTTCCTGCGCTCTTGTGAAGAACATTGCTGTTCTTTTTCCCTTTTCTTCTGTGTTTAATACTTTCTTAAGAGTTTCTCGTAGGGTTGGTCTGGAGGCAGCATAAGTTCTTAGGGATTGGATGTCTGGGAAAGATTTTAATTTTCCCTCACTGATGAAGCTTAGCTTGGCTAGGTAGGTTATTCTTGGTTGAAATTGTTTATCTTGGAGAACTTTGAATATTGGATTCCAAGCTCTCCTAGCCTGAAAGGTTTCTGTAGATAAATCTGCTGTTATTCTGATTGGTCTTCCATGGTAGGGAGTCTGACCTTTTTCTCTTGCTGCTTTTAGGATTTTTTCTTTTATACCAACTTTGTTCAGGCAGATTAATATGTGCCTAGGAGTTGGCCTTCTCATTTGTTGTCTTGCTGGGGTTCTCTGAATTTCTTGTGTTTGAATATCCACATCATTAATGAGGTGAGGGAAGTTTTCTTTAATAATCCCATGGAATGTTTATTCCAGGGTGGTCTCTGTCTCTCTTTCTGCCTCAGGAAGGCCAATTACTCTTAGGTTCATTCTCTTTAACTAATCACTCATCTCCTGAAGGTTTTTCCTGTCTTTTTAAGATTCTTTTCTATGTTTTTGACAGTTTGATTTAGTTCTATATTTTGGTCTTCAAGTTCTGAGAGTCTGTCTTCTGCTTGGGTAAGTCTGCTTTCCATGCTTATTAGCTTGTTATTTATTTCAATCACACTATTCTTTACTGCTGTTGTCTCAATTATTAACTCCTTCCTATTTTCCTCTTGTCTTTCCTCAATTCTTTTTATTCTCTCTATTAATGTCTTGAAGTCTGTGTTTGTAGTATGTGACCAGTCGTTCTGGGGGCTCTTCATTGTTTACATGCCAAATTCTGTTTTCTCAATTTCTGATCTCCCAGGGGTCTGTGTGAGATCTATATTCTTCTTTTGATTTTTCTTCATTTGTGTAGATTTGCCTCTCCACTTTTTCCTTTTTTATTTTTTCCTCCCTCTGTCTTCTTTAAATCTGTTGTTCAGGGGTGGTGGCATTGTTTTTTGTTTGTTTGCTCAATCTCCTATTCTTCCTTATGTGAATCTTCTGGCTTTGTTCGATTCTGAGGCTGGACTGTAGGTTGAGGGTTATACCTTTTGCAGCTTTGAGATTTATTTGAGGGGGGAGTTGTGATTCAAAATTTGTCTACAGATCCCAATATCCACTGACAGGTATACGGATATGCTGGGTCCTACTTCCCACTGCCTTGTAATCTGTTCATGAAGTGGAGGTATTGATTTGCTCCCAGGAAGTAAAATGATGTAAGAAAAGGTAAAGAATTGGAACAGGGAGACGGGGAAGCGGAAGGTAGAGACAGGAGAGTAAATGGTAGAATAAACAGAGGTACCCACTAATAAACGAAGATAGACCCAAAGACAGATAAGAGTAAGAGAAAACAAAAATAAAAACAGACAAAAACAGCGACAAGAACAAGCTAGGACTTATAATCATATGGTAGCGGTCAGGTAGCGGGCAGTGGCAATGACTTTGGACCGGGTGCAGGGCACTTCAGCCAGGAATGAGCTGGTGTCTCTGAGGGCCGGGCACCTAGAGCATGCCTGGGTGGTGGCAGCTTGTGATGGGAATGGCGGGGACCCAGAACCCTGGGCGGGACCCAGGACTCCAAGGGGCGAGCACTGGCCGTAGCTTTGGGCACCCCAGTCCGGGTGGCAGCGCAGAGTTCCAAGGCGTGGGTGCTGGGGGCTTGCATGGGCTGCAGCAGCCTTGGGCCTGGTGGGGCGTCCCAGGAAGGGATGGAGCCTGCAGCTCTGAGGGGGTGGGCACCATGGCTACCCTGGGCAACGGCAGCTTGAGATGGGCATGGGCGCCTCAGCCAGAGCCAGAACCCAGAGCTTCAAAGGGTGGGTGATGTGCAGCAGCAGTAGCTTTGGACCCCGCCAGGGCACTTCAGCCAGGTGTGCAGCTGGTATCTCTAAGAGACGGCGCCTAGAGCCTCCCTGGGTGGTGGCGGCTTAGATGGGGCTGATTGGGGTCCCAGAACCCAGGGCGGGGACCTGGAACTCTGAGGGGTGAGCATCGGCCATGGCTTTGGGCGCCCCAGCCCCGGCGGCAGCGCAGAGTTCCAAGGTGTGGTTGCTGGGGGCCTGCATGGGCTGCAGCAGCCTTGGGCCTGGTGGGGTGCCGCAGGAGGGGATGGAGCCTGTAGTTCTGAGGGGCGGGCATGGAGGGCCTCCACGGGCTGCCACAGCCTGAGACTGGGCTGGGCGCCCAGCCAGGGAGGGAGCTGGCAGTGGCTGAGTGCTGGGCAGATCAGTGTAACCAGCAAGGGAACCCAGATTGCCACAAGGCAGTCCCAAGGGCCTCTACAGGTGGTGATGGGTGGCTTGGGGCCAGGTGAAATGGTGTAGCCAGGGAGGGAGCTGGGACCTCCACACGGTGTGGAGCAGCAGCATCAGAGCGGCCTCTGTGGCTGGCCGTGTGTGGGACCGAGGGTCTCCAGGCCTTGAACTGGTGCTGCTGGTGGTGGGCCAGTGGGTGGGGGAAAGAAAGCTAGAGTCTTTATGGGAACTTACTTTCGGAGAATCTCACAGTCCCACCTGTGCCGTGGTCATCTTGCTGGAACTCGCTTTTAAAGTCTTACTCAAAAATTCTTTGGCTATACCAATTTCCTGAAGCACTTGCCCTATGTTTTATTCCAGTAATTTCATAATTTTATGTCCCACATTTAAATATTTAATGCATTTCTATCTGTTTTTGTATATGGAGTGGGATACGATCCTATTTTCCTTCTTCTCTATATGACTATCCAGTTTGCTCAGCACCATTTCATTAAAGAGACTTTCCTTTCTTTAATGTATGTTCTTAACATCTTTGTGGAAAATCAGTTGGCTGTAAATGTGTGGAATTTTTAAAGGGATTTTCTATTCTGTTACATTGGTTCATGTGTCTATTTCTATGCCAATACCATGCTGATATTTTTAACACATTCCTAAGTGCATAAAAACTATAACTTCTTCCATCACTTTTTGATTCAGAGGAAGAACCTCATCACTGGCCACATAGCCTTGCATCTGTGAATGGCCCTAAGACACAATGTTACACAACTCACAATGTGAGTCTTGACACATAAGGTACAAAAGATAAAGAGATATCTATAGAGTAAATTCTCATCCTTTCTTCCCTGAGTGGATTCTTTCAGAAGTTAGCTTGCAAGACCAAGGAATCTTACTGTTTTCTGTGATCTATGAAGAGCTCAACATCATATAGCGTCATTTTACATTTCTGTTCTCCTATTCTACCTCAGTCTCCTTTTTCCTCACTCTTACTGACATGGATTTACATTGCTTAATTAAAAAAAAAAGTTGCTATATCCATTCAGTCTATATTTTTTTGTGAGCACAAATCTTCATTTCTTTGGAATAAGTGATTAGAAGTGCAATCACTGAATCATATAGTAGTTGCATATTTAGGTTTTAAAGAAACTATGATGCTATCATTTCCCAGAGACGTTGCACAATTTTACATTTTATTAGTGATGCATGGGTTGTCCCATTACTCCACAACCTCAACAATATGTAATGTTGTCATTATTTTTTCATTGATATGTATCCAGTGACATTGTCCTGTTTTTAATATGCACTTCGTTAATGTATAATGTTAAACAGCTTTTCAAGTGCTTATTTGATGCCTGTATATCCTCTTGGTAAAATGTTTTTACCATTTTCTGATAGTATTTGCTTTTTCTATTAAAGTTGATAATTTTTTAATATAATCAATTATTATCTCTCAGTTTCTGAGGGCTAGGTGTTTGGAAACAACATAGGGAGCCTCATGTCTCACATAACTGCCGGTTGATGATACCTAGGACTGAAACCATTTGAAGGACTGTCCATTCATATGTCTGATACCTGCTCTAGAGAAGCCCAGACAACTGTGGACTAGAAAGTCTATGCTTCCTGGACATCTTTTTCTATCTCTACATGGCCTTTTCAAGTAGTTTCTACAACATAATGGTGTTAGGGTACTGGATACATGGTTAAACTGTAATATATGCATACCATGGAATACCACTCAGCAATATAAAGAAATTAAATACATGCAACACCCTTAATGAATCTCCAGAGCACTGTGCTGAGTAAAAATAGGCAACTCCCAAAAGTTACATACTGTATCACTCAATTCATATAGCATTCTTGAAATTACAAAATTTTAGAAATGGAGAACAGATTAGTGGCTGCCAGAGATTTAGAGTGGATGGAAATGGGAGGGAGGAAAGGTGGCTACCAAAGGGTACTACAAGGGGCCTGATGGTGATAGAAATTGCTCCTTATTCTGACTAAATCATTGTCAATATCCTGGCTGGGATATCGTTCTATAGTTTTGTGTACTATTATCACTGTTATATACTGAATAAAGCATGTACAGGATATCTTTGCATCATTTCCTGCAAGTGCATGTGAATTTACAATTATCTAAAAATAAAAGTTTCATTTATTAACAAAAAGAAAAGAATGAAAAGGAAACATGCTAAGGCAGAAAGTAAGCCTCTTAATAAAAATATAATCTATCCTTGGCTAAAATGGCTCAATAATAGTATTAAACTTATATAAAAAGAAACATATAACTGATTATTTATGGAATGGCAAGTGAAATGCTGAGATTTATTTAAATGTAGGTTATATAAAGGCATTTGGTGAGCTATTTTTTAGATGACGAATTCATGTGTAAGGGTGATAAATATTTTAAAAACTCAAATCAAACACTAATTTACATTTTATGCACATAGTCATATACAATTCAAGAAGTATGTGAACCTATATTACTGACTAAATAAAAAACTAATAAACTTATTATCTATTAAGTTTCAACCGAATGTGAGGAGATAGAAACAAATGATAAAGAGGAGTTGCCTAACAGGGACAAAAATACAGTTAGATAGAATGAATATAAAGATTGTCAAAGACAAAGAATATCTGTAGTCACACCAGAAAGGAAACAGCTTTAGAGAAGACAATTTAGTAGACACTGTAGATTTTCGAGTATTTTCAGTGGATTTTACTAGGAGAGATATTTCCAGCCTACTTGATATGAGTTATTTCAGTATTCAAATCAATTTAAAATACTATTTCTCTAACAATTTACACAATATTTTCCCCAAAATGGTAAATAATAAACGCACAATCACCAAGCTTATAAACATTTTCATGTACTGTACTGAATGTTACTAACAAAATGATCTGTGGAGAAAAAAATGAAACATAAAAACCTGAGATAAAATGTGATACATAAATAGATTGCAGTTTAGAAACACATTTCTCTGAAAATTATAGTTACAAAAAGAATGGAGGGGGGGGACAAGATGACTGACTGAAGACATCCCACAGATTGCAGCTCTCAGCAAAAGAAACATAGAGAAGCAGAGCTAGGACTTTGATGGTCCATCTGAAAAGCCTGTCTGAGGTCTACCAGATGGCCAGTTGGGGACACAAAGACAGGTTCAAGCCCATGACAGCCCAAGAAGCTGCCCTGACATGAGATGACGCACCTACGGTCAACATCATACTTAATGGGTAGAAACTAAAAATATAACCCTTAAGAACTGGAACAAGACAAGGATGTCCACTCGCACCACTTCTACTTAACAGAGTACTGGAGAGCCTAGCCAGAACAACCAGGCAGAAGAAAGAAAGTGGGGGTATCCAAATAGAAAAAGAGAAAGTGAATTTACCCCTTTTTGCAGATGATATGATTATACACCTAGAAAAACCTGGAGAGTCAATCAAAGACCTCCTCATACTAATAAACTTTGGTAAAGTCTTAGGATACAAAATCAAGGTGCAGAAAGAAGAAAAAAAGTTGTATTTCTAGATGCCAACAACAAGCAGGCTGAGGACCAAATAAAAAACACAATCTTATTCACAACAGCCACACACACAAAAATAAAATACCACAGCATTCATCTGCCCAAAGAGATGAAAGACTTTAACAATGAGGACTACAAAACACTGCTCAAGGAAATCAAGGATGACACAAACATGCGGAAGAACATCATATGCTCATGTATTGGAAGACAAAATATCAAGATGTCCATTCTATCCAAGACAACTTACAGAAATCAATGCTGCAGAGGAGAGGGAATGTTCTATATCACTGGTGAGACTGTGAGCTAGTTCAGCCTTTTTGGATAGCAGTGTGGAGTTTTCTTATAGAACCTAAAATTGAGTTTTCCTATGATCCAGCAATCCCTCTTCTGGGAATACACCCAGAGAAACTTAAATTGCTCTACCAAAAACACACTTGAACATGTATGTTTATTGCAGCACTATTCACAATATCAAAACGTAACCAACTCAGATGCTCATTGAAAGAGCACTGAATAAAGAAAATGTGGTACATATACATGATGGAATATTACACAGCCATAAGGAAGAACAAAATAATTTTCATTGCAGCAACATAGATGCTGTTGGAGACCATCATTCTAAATGAACTATCACAGAAACGAAAAACTCTATGCCACATGTTCACATTCATAAGTGGGTCCTAAACATTGGGCACATGAGTACAAAGGTGGGAACAATAAATGCTGGGCACTACTAAAGGAGGGAGGGAGGAAGTTGGGATAAGGAGCACACAGCACCACATTGGGCATGGTGTCCACTTCTATGGAAAGAGAGAGTTCACTCAAACCTCACATGCACACAACTGACTTATGTATCAAATCTTCAAATGAATCCCACAACTCCAAAATAATTTTTTTTAAAAGAATGAGTTATAATGACTGATAAGTGGATAATGTTATAACTTTTTATGATCAATCACTGAACTATGTGTTATACAGGATATAGGGGAAACTATTAAATTTATTGAAATTTTTAAAAATGAGAAAAGATAATAAAATAGAATTATTAAAGTAACATAAATTAAATTCAAGAGAACCAGTTGCTTTCTAAAAATGGCTTTGACAAATGGAAATACTCTGGAATTTTCAGTATGCTGAATTATATTTTCCACCAGTCTGTTTTAAAACTTAGAAACAGCTCATGTTCATTTGATAAGAAAATGGACAATGTTATGACTAGTTTGATTGTTTGAATTTTTCTCAGTCTTTTAACAAAAACAAAATTATATTTTGTGAAACTAGAAAAGAGTTATTGCGTGGCCTCAAAATCAAAATAATAAAAAACATAAATCATGTTTACAAAAAGACATGATAGAAACAATGTGGTTTATTAAACACTTGTTAAGTAAGGACAACTATAGCTTTCAAATTGTATTACAAATATAGTATGATTCTTACCTACTATGGATAAAAAAATCTGTCCCTTCTGTTTATGTATATAAATAGAGCATATATATGAATATATTCATATTTCCATATTAATAATGACATATTTATATATTTTAATATATATTACATATATTTACATATTAATAATGACATAGAGACAAGTTTTCTAAATGTATTAATAAAATATTCATTCATTCACTTATTCATTCATGCTTTCATTCAACATATATTTCTTGAGCATCTACTTATCCCCAGATATTGGCCCTTTTTATATCTACTAGAGAATCAATAGTCTGTAATATTAGACGTCATTATATATATATATATATATATATATATATTTTTTTTTTTTTTTGAGTTGGAGTCTCACTCTGTTGCCCAGACTGGAGTGCAGTGGCCGCTCCCGGCCACCGCAGCCTCGACCTGCTGGGCTCCGGCGATCCTTCTGCCTCAGTCTTCCCAGTAGCCAGAATTACAGGCGCGTGCTACCACGCCTGGCTAATTTTTTGATTTATTGTAGAGATGAGGTCTCGCTGCCCAGGCGGGTCTTGAACCCGCGGGCTCAGGCAATCCACTCACCTCAAGCCTCCCAAAGGCACGGGATTACAGGCTGAGCCACCGGGCCCGGCTCATTTTATATATTTTTAATGATAACTTAAGAAAACAGTATAACAAGTTTTTAAATGTAATAAAAAAGTGTATTAAGTGATTTAAGCAATTAATTAATTTTGAAGTATAATAACTAAAAGGAATGGGAACAGTGGGCCTCTTTCTATTTAAAATTAAATGTCTTCATAATTATTCATAATTATTTTGAAGGTCTTCATTTACCATTTGCTACAAGAAGGGAAGAATTGAAGTTTAACCTGTCCATTTATACATTGCATGTGCTCTGTGTGAGTCTCTTAATAAATCAAATACTATGATTCCTTGAAAATGATAATTTACAAGAATTTCCATGCAGAGAGACACAGAGAGACTTAACATCTTTTCTTGTTCCCTGAGATTTACTTTCTTTCAAAAAATCAGTTATAAATACAGTACCTTTATATGGCGTCTATAGCACAACAAGGATCAGGTTAGAACATTTCAAAAATTGTCTTCTTAATATTAGCTTTCCCTAAATTCTAGTAAATTTAGGAGAGTAATTTCATTTCAACTCAGTCCCCAGTTGCTTGCTGAGTTGTATATTTCTCTCCTGTCTACTACGTATCCCATTCACTTTGGGAGTGTGAGAAAGGGGTGACTTGAAATAGATCTCAATTTGCTCTATGGCCCCAAACTTGCCTTTATCAAACCATAACCTCAGAAAGTTGTAAGAGTAGATTTTCTTTGTGGAGAAGTTGGAAAAAAACACTAGAGAAAATTAAGTATATGAGAGAAAGAATTTAAATAGAACTCTAAATAAGAATATTTTACATTTCACTGTAGATAGCAACTATTTAAGACAGCTTGTCCTCTATCCAAAATGCTGAGAACCAAAATTCTCTAAAACACCAGCTCTTTATTAGTTGTACATTCATTAATGATAAAGTGGATGGGATAAGAAATAAAGTTATTTTTACTTAGTATTTTTACCAGTTTATATAGATATTCACACATTTCAGTACATAAATATTTCCAGGATTGATTATAGAGTGCTTCCCCAAACCAATAGCGTGTGATAAGCACTGAATAGCATATTGATATTTTGTCTTTTAAAAATCTGATACATTCCAAATTGTAAAACAAAGCTGATCCCAATGGTTTCTAACCTCAAGATAACTAACCCCAAGGACACACATACAATAATTTGTATTCCTATTTTTATAACACTTAGGCTAAACAGTTTATTTTCACATACTCTATTGAGAAATATATGGAACCAAATCTATTACTCATTTGTGAATAGTGTTTGGGGACATTAGTAGGCTATCACACAGTGGCTTTAATATGTAAAGGGCTAGAGGTAACACAATGAAAGGTAGCAAGGAGCAGCTGATGATGAAGACTTAGCCACTCTGAAATCTACAGAGCAATACTAGTTAAGGAAGCTGAAATTGAAATTTTTTCCATGCTCACTAGCCTCATGATTTGAAACTATGATTCTTTAGTGTCTAGTGAGTTTAGCTAATAACCACTGGTTCAGATATACACCTACATTTCTTCCAAAGAGTAACATTACTTTTCAGTGATAGTCCAACATAAACTGAAAGGAGAAGAATTGTATTTTTCTAACTGTCCCTTAATTTGCAACAAGCATTCGGTGTTTTAAAATTGCTGCATAAGAGGTCATTTAGAAGTCATGTTCCTACCCAGAGTCTATATGTGGGTTGAATGGTTGCTGGGGTTTGTTAACTCTTCCACTATGCCTGGCTGGTGGCTCAGCCTGTAATCCCGAGCTTTGGGAGGCTGAGGTGAGTGGATTGCCTGAGCCCGAGTGTTCGAGACCTGCCTGGGCAACTTGGCGAGACCTCATCTCTACAATAAATCAAAAAATCAGCCAGGCGTGGTAGTGCGCGCCTGTAGTTCCACCTACTTGGAAGGCTGAGGCGGAAGGATCGCCGGAGCCCAGCAGGTCGAGGCTGCGGTGGTCGGGAGCAGCCACTGCACTCCAGTCTGGGCGACTGAGTGAGACTCCAACTCAAAAAAAAAAACAAAAAAAAACTCTTCCACTAAAGCCATGTTTTATTAAAACTTGTATGATAAAAAGTAAATCTCTTCCACCTATCAAGTGGGTAACCTTGGAAATGCCATCCATCTCTCATATGTAAAATTAGTATAAATATACATATGAATTAAAAAAATAATGAATCAAAATACATTATACAAAATAAGAACTTACTAAAGAAAGGTATGATTATTATAACCAAACATTATCATTTTACATGTAATATGACTTTTTAGTCAAATTAAAATGTAAACAAAATCAGAGATGGTTATAGAAACGTATTTAATTAAAAAAATGTTTAAATGAATCTGTATTTGTGTCCTAAAGGATTATTGTCCACTTTTAATCGCAATGAATGATATTTTTTAAACAAATTTTTCTTGATTCTCATATATTGAGTTTGTAAGTTAACAATTGTGTGTTTAAGCTTCTAAATTTATATTTCTTGGTATTTCTAACAGCATACATAAAGACTAAGTACAAAATCTTTTCTGATTTCTAACTCAAAATTTTAATATTTTCTTTTAGAGAGAAAAGGATGATTTTCTTTGGCAAAATGTCTTTTTATTCTATGTGTTTATTTACTTGCTGAACTCACATGACCCAAATAACTGATTGCACTTCAAATAGTTGTTATATGTTATATCTGTTGGTAAATTGAACGCAGTAAAAAGATCTCAGTGACATAGAGGTATATTAAGTTAATGGCATAATGTCTAAGCTACCAAATTTTAATTTTCATATTCTTCTGTTAGACATTTGAAGTTTAGATTTTGTGACATCTAATAAAAGAACATAGGTCAGGGATGGGAACAGGATATGAGGTGAGTTTGCTTGGATAATCTTTATTCTAGTGCAAGATTTGTCACATTATTTTTTTAAAGTGGCAGAAAATAAATTTTCCTGAAAAAATAAAATCAATTAAGTGACTTGTGATCTTTTTCAGGCTTATTCTTTTCTAAAAAAATAAATGGAGTCGGGATATTGTGCCACCATCGCTGCCATGATCATCCCGGGTGGCGCTTCACCTGCAGCAAGATGCTCAGCAATAAGTGGGAGGTTTACCTGGGGCTGCTCCAGGCCTAGTACACCGTGGGGGACACACTGGATGCCCTGGGCCTGCAGCTACTGCTGCCGCCACATGCTACTGACCCATGTGGACCCGATTGAGAAGCTGCTCAACTACTTGTCCCTGGAGAAGTGATTCGGGAGCCCAGCCACCTGTCATGCCAACCACATGACCATGGCCTGTCCGCGTCTTGCTCACAGTTCATGACACTGAGTGGGGACAGGAGACAATACCTGACTACACGTGTGGGCCTGTATCCCCGCTCTGAAAGGAACTCTCCAGTAAAGGTCTCTCAGAAACACAACAAATAAATACATACATACATACATCATAAAAAATGTAAAAAGTATGATACAATATTTAAGTTAATACAAATAGCTGTCTAGTGAAGACCGAATGCCGGGATTATCACCTTGGAGAGACAGATCAGTGATCATACAAAATAACTCATGGAAAAAAATTGAAAAAACATATTTTATTAAATTGATAAAATTAACGAATATAGATTAAGGCACAGTATGTGAACCTCTGCTAGAAATGATCATTAAGCAATTCTGTCAATTAATTATTTATGCTCTGTTGCAACTAAACCATTACTAATACAAACGTGTATTTATGTGAGAATTTTTTATACCTTTTTGAGCAAGCATTTGTGAGTGAATTCCAAGAAGTTCATTTTTTTCCCTCATAAATTCAACTGTTATGTGCTTTTCTTAAATAAGTTTGTAACTGTGAATTTTGAGGAAACAGTCCAAACATGACCACAGTCACATCTTTTATTATTATTATCATTATTTATTATTATTATTTCTGATGCCAACTTCAAGTTTTGGTGACTTCTCAAATTTACTCCCAGATTTTAAAATTTCCTAAACGTTCTTAAAGAATGCCCTGAAATTTTCTTTGCTTATGGTACTTGTTGGGGAAGGATAAAGACTAAAATTTGTCATATGAGGTGACACATAGACAGAGTCCAGGAGACATTCCAAACATGGAAGTTGCTCGTCCTCTCCTATTAGAGTCACAGATATCGTATCCCATTCCTGACACTGATGTGTGACAAAGCACATAAAGTTTTAGTAACCAGAAAGCTAACCCAAATCTCTATTATTTAAAATCTTTATTGAGGCTCAATCACATTGATACTACCCACACGACTGGTCTCAGTTTTCTTCTCCTGCAAGATACAGCTGGTACTCCTTAACAAGACCGGATCCTAAATCACGTGGTCAGTGTAGTTAAAATCCACCACCCTAAATCACAGTGCTGCCCTCCTGCTGGTCCAAAGTCCTTAGGCAGACCAAGTTCTTTCTATCAGGTTTGACATCCCAAAGGCTTAGACATTACCTTCCAAAAGTTGAGGACAAAATACAGATCTCATTTTGGTCAAGATTAAATTATTTATAATGTAGTTTATGATATATATTTTTAAATGTCAATATCACACGTACTTGATAGTGCACACATTATGATGGGTCATCAAGTAGTAAATATACCATTACTTAGCTTTTGAAATAGAACATTACCAGCACTCTAGATGCCCCAATTGTCACCCACCCAATAGCATCTTTGCTCTTCTCTCCAAAAATAGCCACTAGCTTGTAGGATTACAAAAAGACTTCAAAGTTACATTTGTATATTTGTTTCTTATAGAAAGTCATTTATATTCTATTAACAATAAGCTCAAAAACATTGTAAAATGATACAATTGATGACAATACCAGAAATAAAATGTCAAAATATATTCTGAAATTAGATAAAATGTGTCCCAAATTATTGTATATTTTACATGAGATAAGAGACATACTATCTATTCTCTATATCTAACTGCTTTCAATTGTCTAATTTTCAGATATCTAATTTTTTAAATATTTAGTGATTTTTTTCACTAAGAAATATGTCAAGTGAAAATATGAAGTCTTACAAAAGAAAACAGTATTTACAATAATCATCTCCATGATTGTTTTTATATTGAATGTCAAAAGTCTGAGAAGAATTTAATCCCTAGGTCAAGATTTTAATAACAGATTCCTGTAATGTACATATAACATTTTCATTAATAAAGCATCAGTTTTTCATAAGATATCTCCAAACATAATACTAATTCCTATAAGACTAACACTTTTTGAAGTAATTAAGTATAAAAATATTTAAATGTTAAGAAATGAATGAAATAAAATAGACAATTTTAGTTAAAAAAGCAAAGGAATAAGATCTCTAATGAAACATTTAGTCGTAAATAAGGTATATCATGGCATGCTAATAAAATTAATTATTTGGTAAATATGTCGAGCTAAGCTAGTTTTCATGGAAAAGTTAATCTAATTCTGGGTTAGGTTAAAAGGTGTATGTCAAGAACTGTGGAGGGTTTAAAATCTTCCTTACTTTAAAACTAACCAGTGACATTGTCACAGTTCTGTAGGTACTGGCAGAAGAAATGAGACTCCTAGGTCAAAGATAAGGAACTTTATTACTCACAGCACAGCAGGCAGCATGCACCTCATGTTCACATTGAATTTTCAGTGCCCTCAAACTCCCATGGAGACAAAGCAAAGGCAGCCCCCATAGATGTGGTGCACACAGCGATTTTGTGTCACAGCTGAGGAAACAAAATTGGGAAAACTTTTTTTTTTTTAAGAGGTCTGCTAGCAGACCTCTTCTACCATTGCAGTGGAAGGAGATATTATCTTTGATATATTTAAGAAAACAAGTCTGCTTTCTGTCACAGAAAGACATACTGTTTCTACAAAAGCTGATATGCAATGTGAAGAAATGTCATGGCAAATTGTCACTCAAGTATGGACTGTGATGATTTTCAGTTTGAAAATCACACAATTAGCATTAGTATCTTATATAATATTATTTTTAAGTCAAAAAATGTTGGGACACTTTCTGTAATTTGTAAGCATATTATTATAAATCATTGATAGAAACCATTGATAGAAACTATTCAATTGATAGACAGTATTGGCAGAAATCATTTTAAATAATTATTGTTACCAAAAATAATACATAAACTGAAATAGGATTTTGTTATTAATGAAGAGCTACACTTTTGTGTAATCAATGCCTTCAGTGATATTTCTGGTGTTGTTTTGCACTTAAGATAGTATTTAATATGCAAGCCAGGGCAGTGGCTCATAGCTGTAATCCTAGCACTTTCTGAGACCAGGGCAGGATGGCTTAAGCCCAGGAGTTTGAGATCAGCCTGGGCAACATAGTGAGACCTCATCAGCTAAAAAAAATTAGCTGGATGTGATTGTGTGCACTATAGCTCTTGCTACTTATGAAGTGGAAGGATTTGCCTGAGTCAAGGTCGAGGCTGTTGTGAGCTGTGATTGTGCCACTGCACTTCAGTTTGGGTGACAGAATGAGACACCCCACTAAAAAAAAATATATATATATATATTTTTTTATATGCTATATAAAGCTTCACCAACCCAAGTTGTGTGTGTATACATACATTCAAACACATACATAAATAATCTGAAGATCAATGGGTTGAATAAATGACTAAAAATTTTTACCAAAGTTCATTTATTTTCTTTAAAATAACTGGATAAGCATGAAACTTGAAAACACATTTTTCTCAAGAAGTACTTTTATAATAATTTAAGCAGTAGCATAAAGTAGGGACATAGTAAATGGTGAGATATTTGTGTTATAAATACATACTTTTACATTCTGATGAAAGTAATCTTCAATTTTTTCTAATGGTATTGGAAAGATCTTTACTGGTCATATTGTATATTATGCCAAAGCAGAGACTGGCAAATTACAACACATGGCCTAAACCTAGCACCTGTTTTTTTTGAGTACGAAATGAAGATTTTTTTTTACAATTTTATGGCTCAAAATAAAAATATTTGATTGTTGGGAGCCAACATCTATAGCTACATGGCTGAGGCCTGTAAAGGCCCATCTGGAAGATCGCCTCTGACATAGGATATCAGTTATACCTATGATATTGGCGTGTGATTGGTGACCAGTGTGCATACATGGCAGTAAAACTTACAAGTGAATCTCAGTACACTTGATGGAAGGTGCATGGCGGAATTGTTTCTGTCTTTCTAAGTTTAGCTTCTTTCTAGATATTTTTTTTACTTCTATTTCCTGGTAGACTGGGTAGTCCTTGTTCCCGAAAGCTGTTTCCCCTAGGGCTAAGATTAGAAACTAAATTACCATGATAGTTCTGTCCCCTGCCCCTAGCCAGGTAGAACGTTTTCTTTTGTTTCATTAATTACCGAAACTCTGTCTGCTTCAGCCCATGGCCGCCATCTTGGAAGCCCTGCATTTCCTTGTTCAAGAGTGTGACAGCTACTATTTGATTTTTAGAGTAGACTTGTTGGGATAAAATATATACATATACACTCATAGCTGCGTAAATCTATGCT
>NW_007252228.1:81709-101081 GCF_000164805.1 Carlito syrichta | reverse complement strand
TAGATCATATGAAAATTAAAGTTTAGACATATGAAACATGAATTATAGTAAAGTTTTGTAGTTTAAGAATAAGTTTTAACTGAGTTATAAGGCGTTATGTTAAATTGTAATAGGTTAATAGTATAGTGTTAAGTTGATAATATTAATTGTTAAAAATATTGGGAATCAGTGAACTTGGATTGAACCTAGAGTTAACTCAGGAAAGTTTTTTGTATTAATCAGGGTATAGAGCAAAGAGTATAATATGAATGATTCGTTGAACATTATGGAAAACACTTTGAACGATTTGTATTGAAATTGTGCACCTGTGACCTTGATGTAAGCACGGCAGGCATCATGGAATTTGAATTGTTTGCTTGGAAATTGCAGATCTCGTGGTGGTCTTGTGATGCATAGTTTGTAAAGCACGAAACTTGTACGCCCCCAGTGAGTGATTATCACATTGCTGGAGGGTATAGAAAATGGTATATAAGTAGGAAAAGGTTTGAATAAAATCGGCTTCAGTCTTGGCCAGACTGTTCCCAGAAGAGCTGCCTCCGAGTAGTTTTCTTCTCTCCGTTCTGATTCACCGGTGCGGTCCTAACCCTTCCCTGGTCAGTGCAGGTCACCGACATTTGATGACACGCAAAAATTATTTAAAATTCAAATTTAAATATACAAGTTATAGAAACACATCCATGTCTTTTTTTTTGCTTGTGTGTTTTTTTGTTGTTGTTTTGTTTTGTTTTATTTTTCATAATGCCTAAAGCTGCCATAGCACTATAATCAATAGAAGAATTGGTTAGTTGAGACATATAAGATATGGTCCCTCCAAGCTAAAATGTTTGCTGTTTGAACAATTACAATAGGAGTTTGCCTATCCTAAACTTAAAACATAATCTCCAACAACAACAACAAAAAAGAAAGCTTGTGCAGAAGTAATTTATATGAAATGTTATACAGGCCTTATAGTAAAGTATCTTTAATAACAATTTTGCACAGAACTAATCATAAATAAATATGTAACCAAAGAGAGATGTAAAAGATTCTATTCATTAATCCAAAACAATAAGTGGAAGTAACCCAATGAAAATATAGCAAATATGCAAAAGTGTCATGAAACTTTCATTGAGAAAATTTTAAACAATAATAATAATAATAGAGTCAGGTTCAGAACTAGTAGAAATATTTTGCCCCATGGTTTATATAGAGGATAAAAGAAAATTACTAAGAATTCAGTCTGAACTTTTCTCAGTAACATATAGTGCAAGTAAAAAGGAAAGTAGAACTGATCAGTAAAAAGACTTTTTAAAATGTTTTAAAACTGCATTATCAATTATAGCCCATTTTTGGTAACCTACTATATTTTTAATTACTTCTACAAATAGAATATGTAATGTACGAAGAGATAGTTTTGTAATCTTACCTAGAAATTATATCTACAATTGCATCAATGAATTTTTTTTTTTTTTTTTTTTGAATTGGAATCTCACTCCGTCGCCCAGACTGGAGTGCAGTGGCTGCTCCTGGCCACAGCAGCCTCGACCTGCTGGGCTCCGGCGATCCTTCTGCCTCAGCCTTCCGAGTAGCCGGAATTACAGGCATGCGCTACCACGCCCAGCTGATTTTTTGATTTATTGTAGAGATGAGGTCTCGCTGCCCAGGCGGGTCTCGAACCCGCGGGCTCAGGCAATCCACTCACCTCAGCCTCCCAAAGGCGTGGGATGACAGGCTGAGCCACCGAGCCTGGCTGCATCAATGAATTTTGATAACATTGGGATGGAGAATACGTTTACAAATTCTTCTAGTCATAAATAAGTTTGGTTTATTAGTAAACAGCCTTATAGCAGAAATGGATCAGTGAGAGTGTTATAGGTAATAAAATGGTGGGTGGGAATAATGTAGAAAAATGAATATTTGAAGTGAAATTTAAATATAAGGAAAATGTGATTTAGTGCACAATAGGATTATTTTTCCTTTTTAATCTGGTAGGCATTATAAATCAACTAGCCCAGCCAACATTAGTGATGATGAAATTGAAGACTATAAATATCGGTGGTAAGACTGGGATGCAGTGCTTACGATTTTCTTTCTTTCTTTTTTTTTTTTTAATCCAAGCTTCCATGAAATTTAGCCACCATTTTGTATTGCTTCTATTTGGCAGAAACTTTTAATTCATAAGGTGACAATTTCATTACAATTATTTCTTTATCAGTATTTTTGCAGCTACTCCAATGTAAATTTTATTAATAAAAAGGAAAGTTTATCCATTTATGTAGATGAATATCAATATAAAGTAAATATGTGACATAATTATTGCATTATTTTTCTACCTCTTTACCAATAAATAAAATGTTTACCTATAGTATTTCCTCGAATTGATTTCAATGAAGACATTTCTGTTTAAATTATTCAAGTTTGTTATTGCTGTGTTTAATACTTTGTTTTGTACAGGATAAAATATTAGAAGAAAAACCTAAAATGCAAAACTAAAAAAGTAATAAAACATGACACTGATTGATGTAGTATACAATAAGTATATTTCTACACATTCATATTTACTTTTCAATAAAGTCTACAGTTAATAAATAGGCTAAGTTCATTAATAGCAAATAAAGTAAAAAAGGCAGGACCAAATTCTTAAACTCTTGTTCATAATATTAAAATAAGAAAATAAAAGAGACTGAATGCTTTTTTAGTGAAAGACATACATGTTTATTATTTACATCGAAAATTACTAAAGGAAAGAAAAATTAAATGGTATCTGGCATCAAATGTTTTCTCTTTTTCTTATGGCAAAATTGCTTGTATTATTTTATTTACTACCAAACTTCAAAACTTTGAATAGATTTTCAGTGGCAAAATTTCGTATGTAATAATGAGTCATGTGATGCAATATACTTTAAAATGCATTCTTCACTGAAGTTATACATTAATCATATTAAGTTGTTCAGAAAGGGACAAGAATAGACATTGATTTGCTTGTATAATGCTGTCCTCATACTCAATATTCTTGATGTTTTGAAATATTAGGATTTTAGATTCTATGATGCTAATATGGTTCCACAACTGCCTAATTGCTTAGCATTATGACCAGTGTAATGTGTGTGTTTGTGTGTGTATGTGGTCTGTTTATGTATATGTGCATGTGCTTGGTCAACTTTAAGTGTGAGCTACTTACAGTATCAGCATTCCCTTCCACTAGGCTTAATTTTATTCCACATTTTTAAAAAATGCTATGATAATTAACATTGATAACCTAAACTAATCCACCCAAGAGTGTAGCTAACGTGTTGGTCTCTCAAATTTTTTCTTAGACAATATTTTTTTTTGAAACTCAAGGGACATATTCTATAATATTGTAATTACCATGCAGCAGGGTAAAACATATTCTGTACTTAGTCAAATTATGTCTTAAATAAAATTAGGGGTATATATATTCAAAAATAAAATTTGCACATATAACTATAGGAGCAAGATTGCCAGAATCTAGGTGAAAATAGATGAGTGAAGTACGTATCTGAAAATGATCGCCAACTTTTTAAAGAAGTGATTAGTCAGAACTCTGGTCTATCCAGGACAATGTGTCTATTATGTGTTCAACGGCCATAATTATTTCAAAAATAGCCATTTGAGGAAACCAGATAATTAGTCCAGTACAGCTGGTATAAAACACTACTGGCACAGACATTGGTATCATTAAAAATTTGGCAAAGTATCTTATAAACAATACCCCTGGTCAAATGAAACAAATTAAGCACCTAAGTATCTTTTCAAAACCTAAGAAAGTGTATATAGAGGACTTCCGATTTTCTCCTAAATTTAAAAAGCTTTAGCAACATAAAGAGCAATCTGGCATTACTTGTTCTGTTTATTGAAAAATTACCTTACATTTTACTTGCTCAGAATTGCATTGTTTAACTCAACTCAGAATTTTTTTTAACTTAACGATTTTCATGAGATTTTAACTTCATTTTTATTCTTTTTGATCTACATGCTTATTTTAAAATATAATTTTATTTCTTTAAACATGCCTTATTATAAAAGATACTATATCACAAAATGGTAAAAGAATGATTTCAGTTCCTCTGGGTATATTTCCAGTAGGGGGACTGCTGAGTGATATGGAGGTAAATTTCCAGGTCTTTTAGAAATCGCCACATTGTTTTCCATAGAGGTTGAACTAGTTTGTATTCCCATCAGCAGTGTAGAAGCATTCCCTTTTCTTTTTTTTACATTATATTTTAAAGATATGGGGTACAATTCAGGATTTATGGGGTTCATGCATGCTGGGTTTTTTGGTTGAAAATACTCAGCACATTGTGGACAGATGTGGTGTCATAGCAGAAATACTAGTCCTTGTTTGCCATCACTCAGAATGTTTCATCTGCAAATCTTGACATAACCTTCTCAAAACTTCCAAGATAAAAATGGTGGTCGACCATTTAATCCAGAGGAACAAATGCTAAGGGTACTACAAGGGTTCTGCTTTCCAAAAGATTATTACAGGGGTTTTTTTAAAATGGGTTTTCTCTGGTATACACATGGTTAAAAATAAATATTTTTTTAACACCAATAGTACTGTTCAATTTTAGAGCTTCAATAAAGCAAAATTTTATTTATCTATAATCTTATTTTTCTGTAACTTGTATTTTTGGTTAAATTTGACATACTTGATAGTCATCCATGCTGATATTTGTAACTGAAGATAAAACATTTTCAGTTCTGTACAGTACTCAATAAATGAACAGATATACATCATAATCTGTTTGTTTATTCCTCTATCTATAGTTTCTTTCTTTCTTGCTAAAAGGATACTAATATTTTTGTCTTCCAAAAGATCATATATGGATTTATCTGATTGTTTTTTTCCTTTTGTCTCTTTTTTTTGGGGGGGGAAGGGATTTATTTAGTTATAAATTTCATGATTTCTTCATAAATACTAATATATATATACATTCATATGTACACATATACATACAAATATATATATATACATACAAATACACACACACACACACACACACACACACACATTTACCTATGTGTTGTGTTTAATTATAAAACTCCAAATTTTCATATTTAGTATTTATTGTTTCCATTATTGCTTCATTCTAAATATGTTTTAAATCTTACTATGCTTTATTGAATGACATATGTCTTGGGAAGTTTTGAATTTTTAAAACATGTTATTTTGCAGGAGACTAGGCTGTTTGTTTTTGTTGATTTACAATTCATTTCCTTGTAGTCAGTTTGTAAAAATAATGTCATAACAGACATTTAAATTTGTTAAAGGTTTATCAAAGGCTTAGCAGTTCATGAAGTTTTGATTTAGCTTTTTGTAGTAAAATACAGATAACATAAAATTTACTATTTTAATAACTTTTAAATGTACAGTTTAGTGACATCAGTTACTTTTACATCGTTGTGTAGTTATTACCATGTTTTTAAAAATTGCTCCTTATGCTCATTCCACCAGTGTCATCTACATTGTAAAATGTGTCCCTCTGAACATGCTTATGAATTGTATTCAAATTTGTAAATTCTTATTGACATTTATGTTTCATTGATCTATTAATTACTAAGAGAAATGTGTTAAATTTGTTCATCTCTCTGTTCACCTATGTTAATTTTTGCTTTATAAAAATTGTCATTACATTTTTTCACAGAAACTGTTCCTATCATAGACCCTGGGGCAAAATTAGAGGGCTGTATACTTCAACTAAATAGTAAAATGTGAAAATTTAACAAATAAATGGCGAAGCAAAATATTTTCTATACTTCTCTTTTGGCAGATTATTATAATGCCTTCTTAATGAAACCTGTCCAGGCCAGAGTCAAATTTAAAATTTTTGAATTTCTTTAGTGTCTTGCTGGAAGGAGGCTGCACAAGGAAGAGCATTCCCAACCTTGAAGTCTGAACTCGGTCCCCCTTTTTTCATCATTAGCTCCATATCACACTGCCTGCTCACTCAGGTAGACAGCACAGCTTTGTCTGTCTTTTCACCCCTCCCTTCATAATAGTAAGCCCCCCAGGAGACTGAACTAATCAAAAAGCCATTCACCCTTAGAATATGACCTAGAGACGGTGTAACCAAGGTGAACTTCTGAGTATGCATATGAGCTACCTTTGAGCACAACATTTTGGCCCAGTGGACTCTTCAAGTAATAGGGAAAAGGTCATTGCTACAGAAAGGCCAGAGAAGGATCCTCTAAAGTGCACGCCTGAGCCTTGATTCCCTTATTATGGCAGTCTAAGCATATTACCAATTTTGTGTATTATACAAGTTCAGAAAAGTGTATCATCCCAATAAGTCAGACATCTTAATTTTATAGTGAAAACGTTATATCATTGTAATATTTTTGCTTCATCTGTATTGTCTGACATGCCTAAACTATATAAGGGTTTATTATAAATGTAATATTAATTTTTGGTATCCTTATGCTCTCGATGTTTTCCATGTAAGCAGGATTTTGTTGGATGTTTTTGGTAACAAAAGTAGACAATTTATTTCATTTATTTTTATTGTGATATGGTCATTTGTAGATTTAAATCTAACAGTATATGGAGATCATATTTGTTAACACTCTCTTCTTTACATTTTTTTCTTTCTTACTTGACTTCTTTTGAATTAATTGATGCTTAATTGTATTTTATTTTCATTTATCCTTCTTGTGTGCACATTATATAGTTTATATGTATTCTTTTTTGATGCACCATTTTGGTATATATTAATGAAGTCTAACAATATTCAAATTCTTTACCTGTTTATAAATATATTTTAGATCTCAATGATAGAATTTGTGTCTTTGGTATGTCTCCAGAAGATTTATTTAGCTTATTATAAAGTTTCTGATTTCACTTCCCTGTAGAATTTCTTTATTGTTCTGTTTTATTTTGAACATATTAGTGATTTTAACATCCATGACTAGCAATTACAATATATGCATCCCCTCTGATACTAGGTATTAACTATATACTAGTAAATATTAGATCTAGATGGGAATGATACCAAATATTTCAGTATTTTTAATTTTTTTCTCTTGGTTTCTATTATTTGATTTTATCTTCAAGCATGTCTGGTAGTATAGTTTTAATACTGTGCCTTAAGTATAATAATTGCAAAAATACTCTAGGTAAAAGAATGTTTTTCTAGAATGTCTTTTTCCAATCAGTTTGAGGATGTAAATCTTACTTAATCCAGTCATTCAGAGTTAACTTGATGTTTTATTTTCAGTCTTTCTAAGACTTGTCTATTTTGATTTGTCATTCTGGAGAGTATGGAGTCATTCTGGGATCTCAAACAAAAATTTTGATGCTTACCAGACCTTTTTTTGAAAGGTTCTGGACTCTGACTTTCTGTTGAGCCTTTTAACATTGTTTAATTTCTCAATAATTTCACTAAAGGACACTCTGCAGTGGTCTAGCCTCTTGTCTAGCATAGCTTAGAAATTGGTAAATGCCCCAAGAGTAAAGATAGCACAAAATATTGAGTTCATGTCTGTGTAGTTCTTTTTCCTAAAGGATTGTTATTTTTCAATTCCCCACTGGTATTTTAGCCATGGCTTCTGACCTTTCAATTCTTTAAGACGGTAAAAACATTGATCAGATAAGTTTTACCTGAGCTCTTGATCTCACCCCTAACAAATCATCAAACAAATATTTAACGGTTCATGAAAAATATTGACAACTGGTTCATCACAGTGTCCCACCCATTTCACTAGCATTGTTTATACTCAAATGCTGACATTTCAATTTCCAAAAACATTTTTTACCTATTTGTTGTTTATAATATACAATCCAAATTATATTATTTTCTCATGGGAAGACTATTATAATAAAAGCATAGTAAGCATAACCAGGAGTAGAGCATTATGGCTTTCATTGATTTTATATTTCAATCTTCCTTATTCAGAGTGCTCAATATCCATTTATGTGTCAACTATTACTTAATTTTTGACTTTTAGCCCTTCTTTATCTGTTATTTATTCTTGTGTATGCCTTCCAATTATTTAACTACCATCTTGTCAACTGCACAAACTGCCCTTCTTTATTCCACTAACTTTTATGACAATTATAATACTTTTAAGTATTATATACCAGGGCATGTGTACGACATTATGTTTGTTTCACTGATTAATCTTTAGCATGTTTTGTTTTCAGTCATTTAACGTTTAACTTGCCTTAATGTCAACACTTATAATTGCATTTCTTTGTTTTTCAATTATAAAATTATGTGTATATTTTTTGCTTGTTGATACTGTCATGTAAATTATGAGATCATTTTGTGTTTAAAAATCACAGGGAAATAATTTTTAATTACCATTAATAATTATTTATATTTAACTTTGGAAGAAATAAAAATATTTAGAATAATTTTACCACTCTGAAATGTAATAAATTAACTCCATCTTAAAAATAAATACAGAATTAAGATGCTTTTAGAATAAGTAAGTTGATTATCTTGTTCAGATTTTTATATTTATTGAGATTTAAAATTGTTTACTTAAATTGTAATTTGCCTTGTATTAATTTCATGTATTTATTACCATGTAAACATTTCAGGGGTAACATTTACTCAATTATTATTACAATTATTTTCAAAACACTTTAGTAAATACCTTATTTAGCACTGTCGACTTTTTGTTTGTATTATCTTATTCTATATTAGTCATTTTTCAAAATACAGTCAACACATAAAATATGTGAATAGCCTATGGTATCTACAGGTTATTGTAGTAAGCCATAATCTGTCCTGTTGTAGGTCCAGCGATAAATACATGGAATGTTGATTCATGCAGTGGTGTCATAGCAAAACTTAGTAGAAAGTTAACCACAATGCTGTCAGTGTCTGGTATAAAAAGCTGGAATTCTTGTGACCAGCTCTTCTCATTGATTTTCTTTACTGTTGAACTTCATAGGTGCTCATGAGTGATGCTAGGATGCGTCTATCACCTAAATGGGTGCGAGCTTGCAGCTTTGTTTCTTCAAGTAAAATGGGGAAGTCTTATCAGAGGCCTGCCCTAGCTGTCTGGCTAACTGATTTCTTCTTTCCTCCTTTTTTATTTCCCCCTCTGGAGTGGTGACCATAACTGCCTTTAGGGGAGAGGGGCAATGACAGGTCTGGCTACTTCCTGCTGATCATGGGCATTGTATGAGAACAGCAGCTAGGGACCCCCTGGAGGATGATCTAAAAGTCCCTTGAAAAGGGGTGTTTTGCCGGGCTCGGTGGCTCCGCCTGTCATCCCGCGCCTTTGGGAGGCTGAGGTGAGTGGATTGCCTGAGCCCGCGAGTTCGAGACCCGCCTGGACAGCCAGACCTCATCTCTACAATAAATCAAAAAATCAGCCAGGCATGGTAGCGCACGCCTGTAGTTCTGGCTACTTGGAAGGCTGAGGTGAAAGGATCGCCGGAGCCCAGCAAGTCGAGGCTACGGTGGACAGGAGTGGCCACTGCACTCCAGTCTGGGCGACAGAGTGAGACTCCAACTCAAAAAAAAAAAAAAGGAAAGAAAAAGGGTGTTTCTATTATCATCTGGAGCTTGATGGCTTCTAGACAAGAAGTAACTAATTTTACATGGAGGTTTAATAAACAAGGTTTAAAGACATGGGCTAAAATAATCATTAACAGGGGCCCTAGTAGGGACAATAGCCATGAGAACCAATCTGGAGTTTTGACCAGGATCCCTAGGAATCATACATTTTGTTGTTAGATTGCCTTATTCATTAGTTTTTTGCTGCATTTCTAACTATTTCAGACTGATTCACATAAAGCAACATTCTTCCAGGAATGAACAGAGTCAATTTTTTTCTGACATTAGGAGGTCTAATTTCCTTCTGTTTTGGAGCACTAACCCCGCCAGTAAATCTATTTGGTTCTAAAGAGATATAGTGCTTTGGGCTACCTCATTTAAATTACCTGAAAATTCTTTGGATAGACTTTTGTAATAAGTTAGTGAGGTTGACAGGCCAGTAACCCCTATATCTGTCCCAGCAGTCACCTCTAATCCCACTAAGAGGGGAATAAGATGAATGGCTCTTTTTTTTTTTCTTATATGAGCTGTTAGGGGCACATCTAATGGTTGATTGTTGAGGGCTATGTTAAATTTAGGGGACAGATAAGCCAGGGTGCAGGTCCCTGTCCAGTTCATAGGGAAGCATAAGTAGGAGCTAGTACCGCAAAGGGAGAAAATGCCAGGAGTTTAAAGGCAAAATCCCATGTCAATAGTAAAAAGATGGGTGAATTTGAAATTTTTGTATTCCCAAGTAGAGAGGTTCCCTGCCAAGACTGCCCCTGTGAATGGTTGCTATAGTCCCTGGAATTTGTCTTGAGTGGGATTCGCTGTCCTGTTTTCACAATGGAAGTAATATCTGTATGCTTCTATAAATACCCAGGTAGTTGATTTTTTAATTTTTGGTATCAGAAGGCAGTTGGTAGTCTTTGAATTGATACAGTTGCACCAAGGAAAACTTGACGTACTTTGGGTAGGTCTCCCCTGGCAATAACCAGAGAGTTTAACAGAGTGGTAGCATTATGTGTAGGTTTCTCTGTAAACCTTACTGGTTTCTGAAATGGTGCTTGTTGGGTTACTTGATAATTGGACCAATTCCCTAGAGGCTATATGTCTATCGTGTGATTACAAAACAACGGTTCCAAAGTACACAATGGTCGACGCTGTGTGGAGGCATGAGTTTTTGTAATGTAGATGGATGCTTCAAATTTTAAAGGAGTATTAATAGTTCTGTGTCCTCAAACTGGGGTTCCTTGTGAACTTTGAGTGGTGAAATTTTCAAGAAAAGACCTGAGGAGGTTGGCGATTCTTCTAGTTTGTGTGTGTTTATTTATATCGGTTATTTGAAACACCTGCAATTCTTGCCTATCTATTTGCCGAAATGACTGGAGAGATGGAACCACTCTAAGTTAAAGATGGAGGGTCATGGCCCATAACTGAACTGGAGTAGGCACAGATATATATTGCCCAAATTGAGATAAACAAAGCCAGTAATCTTTGGCCAACTTTGGGTTAGTAGAATTTAACGGACTATGGGTTAATCTCAAAGTATCATATTAGTACTTGGAGTTCAACATTTCCTCTATAGGTGATTATTTTCTAATTGTGGTATTTAACCATGGATATTATCCCCAACAGTCATAAAAGTCAAGGATGTGATAGTCTCATGCTTGGGATGACAAGGATAAGAAGTGCAGCAAACTAATTATTTTGTTTGATAAGGGAGTAAATAATCCTATGAATGTTCAGGGTAAGGGGGTCCTTGGCAAAGACATTTTATAGTACAGATTAAAAATAATAATAATAACAACAATAAATATAGGTAAAATGACAAGGAGCAAACCCATAAGGAGTTAACTATTGGCACTTATCTTTTGTGAATCTGAGGTCTCTGATTTCTTCACATTGGTGTTTTGAGTGTCATTCTACGTCAGCGGAGGCAGCTTCTCCTGGACTCCAAGACTTCACTCTATCATAATGAATCCAGGAATCTATTCCAGTGACCTTCACTACTGAGGGAGTGGCGAGAAGGACAGTACAGAGTTCCTCCTTATCTGGGCGTAAAGAGAGAGAAGGAGACGAAAGAACCATCGCCAGCACCAAGTCTCTTGGAGTTCATATCCTGTTCCACAATATATACATAAACACTTTTTGCCATGCATGAATCCTTTATTTTGTGTCCTATACCCAGCTACTTCAGTGTAGGATAAAAACTTACCGTACAAGACTTTGAAGTAAACTTTAGTAATTTTAAATTAAGATAAGTCTATATACTCTAACATGAAAGGTCAGGAACAAACAGTTGACACCTGAGTTAATTAAGAAATTAATTTGGGTTCCAGTGCCCTAATATTCACCTGGGGGTTGCTAGGGTGATGGTGAGCCATGCCAGGCACTTTAGCAGATTTCCAGGCTGCCTAAGTGGCCAACATTTGAGCTAGATGTTCTCTCCTCTCTTCAGAAGAGAGCATATCAACTTTCCAGTGGTTCTCTGACCTGCACAATGGACAAGGACCTGGGGGTTTAGGCCCTTTGGGGACAACTAGGCTTCTAGTGCCCCCCACAGACTGTACTCATAGTAACAGACACCATTCCCTTAGCAGATTCATTCTTACCAGGTCTCTGATGAGATGCTGGAATTTTTTCACTAACGGCGACTGTCAGTTGGGATACCCTTTTTGGTCTTTTGGTCCTACTGCCTTCCATTTTGGCACCCTGTTTTTCTCTAATGCCTTTAGCCGAAAGATCCTCAAAAGTTCTTCTTTAATTGGTTATACATATGAAAATTTGATCTTTTCTCTGTAATGGTCTGATGTAAAACCCTTTAGAATGAACAGACCACATGGATGTGAAATGATCTGTCCTTAGTTGTTTCCAAATATGATCTTAACAGGTCAATTTGTTAAGATCCTTTATAAATTGCTAAATTACAGTTTTAGTTGCAAGGCGTGAACAACCAGGTGAGAGTCATCAGTACCCATGCTCATTATGCCCACACAAGGTACCCAGTACTTCAACAAAGGCACATGAATAAGGATCGAAGAAAGAAGTTAACCCTTCTTTTCTGTCCTTACATGCTCATGGAGACCCTGTGAATGTGAACATGACTTCCATCCACGTGTAGTGAAAGGGGCCTGGTCAGCAGGAGTAGTCATGCTTACTTGCACAGTGCCCCAGCCATTCTCTGTTGACTGTAACTTTGAATTGAATTTCTCAAACCTAGCATCCCCCTGATCCAGACTGAATCTTGAAAAATATATTGGAGCAATTTTACTTGGGCAAGGGAGGCTAACAGAGGGGGATTTCCCTCCGAGAACCTCTTGCCAGTAGACTCACTGATTAACATCCACAGAAATGGGAGAAAATGCTTTCCAAACAAAGTTCCCTTTCCCTGGTAAGGAACGATTCAACTTCAAGACATACAAATTGCCTCAGGAAGGTGTACGGGCCTGTTGAGCTAGTCCGCAACAGTCTCCAAAACACTGAAGTCAACAGCCAGCAGGGCATTTCTCTTATTGCTTCTTTATCACACTCAGAATTTTCTAACTCAAACACGGCAAGAAATTGAACTTCCATACACTGGTTTTAATAGGGCCAGTATATGAGGTATCTGAGTTCTCACAGACATAGAGTCAACAAAATGCTTAAAGGGAAGACACTGCTTTCTTTTCATTTTTATCTGCCCAGAGGATCGCTTAAAGGTACCAACAAGGTTTTAAATTGTAGTGTGAAACTAGGGACCCAGATTCTCCTTAAACAAAGGAAAGAGAGAGAACCTCAGGCAGTGGGGACCTGACCTAGTAAGATGTTTTCCAAAAGGAAAAAGCTAATCCCTTGCATAGAAAGGTTTCTCATATTTGTCAGGCTATGTTGATTCCTGACTTGGTGGAAACAACAACCTAAATGCACAGGAGGAAAGCTAGTCAGGAAAAAATAGCATTCTACCCTATGCCAGTGTGTTCTTGCACTAAGAGAGAGAAAATCCTTTATATTCCTGTTTCTAAGACGAGATGAAAACAACATCGCCACATTCCAAATGATCAAGCCAGCTACCCTTGCTGCTCAGCAAAACTATCTCTGTAGGTTGCAAAAACACCCACAGCACTGAACACAAAGAGCAGACAGTAGCCAGTCATCCCAAAATAAAGAAAATGCAATAGGAAAGACGGAAAAAATATGCAATAGGAAAGACGGGACGTCTTTAGCCAAAACCCCCACTGGTTGTCAGAAACGGAGGTTGGCCTGGGAGCCTTTGGGTAACACCAAGAAATAACCTTGGTCAGATACTCTCAATTACACCCAAACTTCATTCCAATTCCATGCAATGACTAGATCTCTGTGAAAGGGAACTCGAGGGAAACAGGGCCTTTCTTCCTAACACTTTTTTTGGTTTGTTTGTTTGTTTTTGAGTTGGAGTCTCACTCAGTTGCCCAGACTGGAGTGCAGTAGCCGCTCCCGGCCACTGCAGCCTCGACCTGCTGGGCTCTGGCAATCCTTCCGCCTCAGCCTTCCAAGGAGCTAGAACTATAGGTGTGCACTACCACGCCTGGCTAATTTTTTGATGTATTGTAGAGATGAGGTCTTGCCAAGTTGCCCAGGCGGGTCTCGAACCCGCGGGCGCAGGCAATCCACTCACCTCAGCCTCCCAAAGGTGCGGGATTACAGGCTGAGCCACCGAGCACGGCTCTTCCTAACACTTGAAGGTGATGGAGGACTGACAAAATCCTCCTCAGCAAGGTTCTTTCATGTTTTGTTGACTGGCAACCACCACTATTCACTCTTAACTGGCGAACAGAGGCCTGGTATTTGTTTTTGGAGAGAAAAAAACTCTGAGAACAAGACATCTCAGAAATATAAGCAAAGAGATTCATTTTCACTCACCCTTCTGAGGACCCTGGATGAGCTCCCCTAAAATGCTGTATTCTCACTGGGGTAACACAGCCAGTCTGAGACCCACGTGGCATCCAAGGACACAATGGCATCTGGAGAAGAAAATGGAGGGATGCCAGAGAGTGTAGAGCACCAAGGAATGTTACAGCTGTTTTCAACTCGGTTGGCTGACAAGTGAACCCGGAAGAGCATTGCAGCTCTTGCTTGAGAAATCTGGAGTTCTTATCTCATGACCACAACAAATAAGGAGCATGGACACCAAAGAATGAGACGGAATTTATTAGGGGACAGAAAAGCTCTCGACAGCGAGAGGGGACCCTAAAAGGGTTGCTGGAGAGGCCACTGCAGTCAGAGGTTTTTATGGGTTTCAAATGGGGAGGTTTGGGCCGCTTGATTGGCAGTAGGGTCTGAAAATACACTAACCTGATGGGTCTGTGGTAAGGACCAAAAAGTGGCAAGAAAGTGTCAAGGGTCAATGGGGAGAGAATTGAAAAAGGTCCAATGAGGAAAAGGTGCATGAAAAGGGAGAAAACAAACAAAAAGGGACCAGATGTGAAATTGCACCTTTGTTTCTTTGGGTAAAATGGGGAGTCTTACTGGAGACGCACCCTGTCTGCCTAACGGGTTTCTTGCTTTCTCCTCTCTCAGCAAGGGACATTCTGAGAAAAAGCAGGAAACAGACATATCTAGTGAGCTTCCCTTAAAAAGAAAGGAAAGGGAAGATCCAGTGTTTGAAGGTAGGAGAGGCTGGCCTGCACCCGACCCAAAGGTGTGAACTCAGAGCTCTGTCATGAAAAGTGTCTGCACCTGTGACCACCTGGTATGATTCTATCCTATGAAAGCAGGTAGGCTGAGGTGGAGGTAGTTGAATGACTCACTGATGAAGTTGATATAAAAATGGCAGAGTTTTAATGATGACATTGTTTGTGTACTTAATTAATAAACCAGGTATCCTTAGCCCAGGTCTTCACTTTCCTGTTGGTATCTCATAAAGCAACTGATGATGCAGAATTTTGGTGGCTCCATTAAGTGGCAGGACCAGGCTTTAATGGCAGACTCAGTGGTTTCTACGTATAATACAGCCTGAGGGTAGAGTGGAACTGAGTACACGTCAGCTTGGAGTCCCTCTAAATTTCTGGGTAAAGAAGAAGAGATGGAAAATGCCATATTTGGGGGAAATTTGTGTTAGATGTCATGGATTAGTATATGATGCTTGCTTTTTATAGGCTTTTCAGAGTACACAGACACAGGAAAAATAAAATGGGTGACACAGCAAGCCCAGGGTTTACATGTTAAACTTACTGCAAGGCAGGGCTTATCACTTAACAACTTCAATCAGTTATTCCTCCAGAGGACCAAAAGACTTCAGTTGCTCACACAAATTTTAGAACTAGCACTAGAGTTACATATCATATTCCATTATAACCCTGAGGTTTATTATCTCATCTTTGACTTGAATCTATTAGTATTAGTACAGTTTAAATTAAAAATGATCTTTTTAGTAACATTGTCTTTTATAAACTAATTTTGAACTTAATAATTAGTCTGTAATTTTTTCTTCCTGATTTTATTGTGTTCTCTTCTGATTTTTCTACTTCTGTTTTGTTCTTATTGGACATAGGAAACATTAATTTGATGTCATTGATTCAGCCCATCTCTCTTGACTCATTCAGTGATGTAACATATTTTCTTCACTTCTTACCACATTAAGGTCATTGTACAATTTATCATTATGCCAATTAAAAATTTCAATACCAAACAAGTTTTCTAAAATGTGAATGATCACCCTGTAGAATATACCAAAGTCCTTTACATTAATATACATAATTATAAGTTCTGTTTTTATATAAAAATTCCTATATTATTATAGAAAAGTATATCTTGGATAAAAATATGAAGGAATTCATTTACTGGGTTTTTTAAATTTTTCTCATGCTTTGTTTCATTTGTTTTGAAATAATATTTGATTATCAAATTAAGAGCACTATAACTTTCTAGTCTATTTCTTTAAAGAAAAAAATTGACTTAAGTTTAATAATAAAACTGACCCCTACAAATAAAGATTTGCAACACATACTAATTTCAATATTAGATATGACAAATTATATGTTCTCCGTTATTTGAGATAATACAGTTTTATTTTTTGCAATTAACAATATTATTCAGCAACATTCAAAAAGTATGATAAATTGCATATGTACATATACTTACATATATATGTATATGCATAAACACACATATTGTAGAGTTAAAGAGAAACATTCTTGAATGCTCTGTGTTTGTACTGAGCATAATTAGGACATAAAAATCAATATCCCTCTGGCATGCACTTTCATCATGAACTTTATTTAATAAAAATTTTTTTGTGAAAATTAGAGGACAGTGCAAATAGTTCATTTAGTCTCTACAGTCATTATGTCATCATTATTTTAAAAGCATTTTTAATTTTTAAAAGTCACATTTGGCTAAAGAGAGCTAACATATATCTTGGACTTATAAATTTATAAATTGACAAAAGGACATTTTTAGAAATGTGATTATTTTCATTAAAAATATAAATAATTTGGTTCTTCATGATAGAAATAAACACATATGTTTTTATATCCATTGATAATGTTTAATCCAATAGGCTAGAGGAAAGGCAAAGAAAATTTCTTTCTCTTTTTTAATAATACGTTAACAGAAGATTATGTATGTACATAGGTTAAATAGGAGCATTTTTAATTCAACCAGACAGAAATGAAATACCATTTTGATGACAAAATGCTGAGCATATAATTCTAGAAAGAAATACAATATAAACAGTCTTATTAAAACTAATAAGATATCAAAAGGAAGGGTTGTTGGCAGAGGGTTTTCTCTAGCAAAATCTACTCCCACAGAGCATATTTTCTTACTAATATACCATGATGGTCACTGTGCTAGAAATCTTATATCCAAAAAGATTTCAAGGATACTTGAAAGAGTATGGGAAGCATTCTGACTAAATATATACAAGAGGAATACTCAGAGTCAATATATGTTCAAGTTGGAGAGAGGAAACTTCCAATTAGAAGATGAGAAACATATTCCGACTGGAAAACACAGTCGTGTTTGTATTTTTAAATAGTCTACATTATAATTTTTATAGAGTATATAATTCCTCGTTGTTCTTTCTTGTGTTTAATACATTACATTAATTGTTTCAAACATTTTAAACATTTCTAAGAAGATACAACTTGAATCAAAGTGTTACATGGAACAGTATTCATCCAGTGCAGGTGATGAGACACAACGGAGAAAAACCAGACCTGGAATAAACAACTTTCTGGCTGGAAATTCCTTCTGCTGGGATTTCTATTTCAGGACTAAGTGGCAGAAGTTCTAGGTTCTGATTAAAAGAGATGAGAGAAGATATTCCTTAAGCCATATTTGTCATCATAGCTTTGCATCAATATCAGGATCACCATAGCTTTTTGGTGAGTTTCAGTTCTGGGCAAACATTGCAGACCCACTGAAGCAGTCTTCTTGACAATGGAGTCCAACAAAATGAACTTAATAAGATCACCAGATGATCACTGTACATGCTAGCTTTTAGGATAGTTTTGTGCTCTTAAAAATATGAAAGGATAAAAAAGATTTTTTAAAAACAAAATATAATTTTGAAAGGCATTTTAAAAATTGAAATGCAAGCAATGGAGTATAAACTTAACTCACAAACTTACCTTCCCCATAAATTATTAAATGTTGGGACTTCCAGAAAGATGGAGACAGGACAGGTCAGACTGTGAGAGTCTCCACAAAAGCCAGCATCCATAAAGACTCTCTGCGTGAGTAGGCATGTGCCAGTGAATGAGTGAAAGTCCATCTGAGGGGAGACTCAGGTTCATGTACCCGGGGCTGTCCTCAGAGGTGACTGCAGCCCTTCACCACCCTGAGACTGGAGCTACCAGCATGCAGAACCATCTGCCATTCTCAGGACTCTCCTGAGAAGAGCTTGCTGAATTCAGCTGATTCTCATCACCTGGCGCCTGGTCCACACCATCACCTGCAACAGCAAAGCTGCTAGAGCCCTGATCTGATCAGTAGGATTGGGGAGAGATGGAGAGGAGCCCGCCCCCATGAGGAAATGTCAACTGCAGCCATGTTCTCTGTCCAGGGACCAGGCAGAGACCTGCATTGCCCTGCCCAGCTCCACCTAGCCTCCAACTCGGGACCTAGAGATAATCTCATCAAACTCAGAAAGACAGAGGCCACTCTCCCATGCTGCATCAGACACAGACATGTCAGATCTGAGAGGCAGACTTGACAGATAGCAAGCTGGGTGAGTCCAGATCTGATCCACCCTCCTCTGGAAGTAGGCCTGGGGCATCTGACCCTTGCTGAGAGCAACCCTATCAGCCTACCCTGAGAGCAGAGGGGAGGGGCTGGAGATCAGAGCCAAAAGGAAGTTGGACTTATGGGAACCACCTCAGAGCGAGTTTTTTTTGTCTGTTTTGCTCATTTTTGTTTGTTTGTTTTTTGTTTGAGTTTTTCTCTCTCTTTCTTTCAGTTTTCTTTCTTTCTTTCTTTCTTTCTTTTTTTTTGAGTTGGAGTCTCACTCTGTTGCCCAGACTGGAGTGCAGTGGCCACTTCTGGCCGCTACAGCCTCGACCTGCTGGGTTCTGGACATCCTTCCTCCTCAGCTTTCCAAATGGCTGGAACTACAGGCACGTGCTACCATGCCTGGCTAATTTTTTTATTTTTATTGTAGAGATGAGGTCTTGCCAAGTTGCCCAGGCAGGTCTTGAAACCGCAGGCTCAGGCAGTCCACTCACCTTGGCCTCCCAAAGTGCGGGATTACAGGCTGAGCCACCGAGTCTGGCCTCTTTCAGTTTTCAAAAACATCGGCATACTTGCTTTGCTTCTGTTATCTAGTTACTGGTTTTTTTTTGACTTCCTGTCTGTGTATGGGTATTTTTTTTTTGAGTTGGAGTCTCACTCTGTCGCCCAGACTGGAGTGCAGTGGCCGC
>NW_007252228.1:67685-81689 GCF_000164805.1 Carlito syrichta | reverse complement strand
CCTTGACCTGCTGGGCTCCGGCGATCCTTCTGCCTCAGCCTTCCGAGTAGCTGGAACTACAGGCGCACGCAACCACGCTGGGCTAATTTTTGATTTATTGTAGAGATGAGGTCTCGCCTGCCCAGGCGGGTCTCGAACCCATGGGCTCAAGCAATCCACTCATCTCAGCCTCCCAAAGGCGTGGGATTACAGGTTGAGCCACCGAGCTCGGCTGTATGGGTATTTTTGAGGGAGAGTACATCAATAGGGGAGTTTTTGTTGGTTTGGGTGTTTGTATGATTGTCTGTATGTTTTAGTTTTTATTTTATTCTATTCTGCCTTTGTGTCTCTTTTCATTTGTTAGTTGGTACGCAGGTCTGTTTTCCCTCTTACCTCTCTCTCCACCATCCTCTTACCCCCTCTTCTTCCTCTTTCCATTGTTTTCCTTTTTCTTACCTCATTTTGCTTTCAGGGTGCAAACCCATACCTCCACTGCATGGACAAATTGTAAGGCAGTGGGAAGTGGGTCCCAGGGGACCCACACACCTGTCAGCGGATACTGGGATCTGGAGTTAGGTTCTGAATCACAGCTCCCTGCCCAATTAAATCTCAAAACTGCAAAAATTACACCCTCCAACCACAGTCCACCTTCAGAATTAAACAAAGTCAGACAATCTACATAAGGAAGAATAGGAAATTGAGTAAATAGAAGTAAAAACTGAACAACTGAATTAAACAAGAGGAAAAAAAAAAGTCTGGGAGGTCAGACACCGAGAATACAGACTTTGGAATGAAGAGCCCCCAGAATGACGGGTTTCAAACCACAAACCCAGATGTGAAGCCATTAATAGAGACAGTAAATTGAATCAAGGAGAGGTAAGAGGAAAGAATGAAGGTGTTGATGACTGAGATAACAGCAATAAAGAATACAGTGAATGAAATAGATAACAAACGGATAAGCCTGGAAAGCAGAAGTAGTCAAGCAGAAGAAAGAATCTCAGAGCTTGAGGACCAAAATATAGAAGTAACTCAAACTGTCAAAAACAGAAAAGAAGCTTTAAAAGACAGAGAAAAACCTTCAAGAGAACAAAAATTTCAAGAGGCTGAATCTAAGATTAATTGGACTTCCTGAGACAGAAAGAAAGACAGAGACCCCGCTGGAACAGACATTCCATGAAATTCTCCAAAAAAACTTCCTTCATCTCATCAATGATGTGACTACTCAAACACAAGAGATTCAGAGAACCCCTGCAAGATGACATATGAGCAGACCAACTCTTAGACATATAGTAAATCACCTACACAAAGTACGTATAAAAGAAAAAATTCTAAAGACAGCAAGAGAAAATGGTCAGACTACCTACAGGGGAAGGCCAAATAGAATAGCAGTAGTCTTATCCACAGAAATACTTCAGACAAGGAGAGTTTGGAGCCCAATCATCAAAGTTTTCAAAGATAAACAATTTCAACCAGGAATTACCTACCCAGTCAAGCTAAGCTTCATCTGTGATGGAGAATTAAAATCTTTCCCAGACATCCAATCCCTAAAAACTTATGCTGACTCCAGATCAGCTCTATAAGAAACACTTAAGAAAGTATTAAAAGCAGAAGAAAGGAAAAAAAGAACAGCAATGCCCTTCATAACAATGCAGGAAAAAGACTGAAAACACACATGAATAAACCCAAAAATCAAAAGAAAGAAAACAAATAGCAACAACAACAAACTTTAAAAGAACCTCATGACGGGCATAAACTGTCACATTTCAATAATTAGTCTGAATGTAAATGAACTAAAAGCACCACTGAAGACATAGGATGACAAAATGGATAAAATATCAAGAGGCAGCAATATATTATCTCCACGAAACTCACTTCACCAAAAGGACACTCACAGACTCAAAGTTCGAAGATAGGAAACAAAATTTCAGGAAAATGGAACACACAAAAAAGCAGGAGTCACAGTGGTAATATCAGACAAAATACCCTTTAAACTATCAAAAATTTTAAAAGATATGGAAGGTCACAACATAATGATAAAATGTTCAATCCATCAACAAGAAATATTCTTCCTAAACATATATGCACCCAACATAGGAGCACCAACTTTCATAAAGCAACTTCTAGTTCAACTTAAAAAAGATATTGACTTTAACACTATCATAAAAGGGGACTTAAATACCCCAACCATGACCCTGGAGAGATCACCAAGACAAAAAATCAATAAGGAGATTCAGAGCCTCAATGTGACACTTGACCAAAAGGACTTAATTGATACCTACAGAATACTCCACCCAACAATGACAGAATACACATTCTACTCATCACCACATGGAACATATTCTAAGATCAACCACACCTCAGCCATAAATCAAGCACAAACAAATTTCACAAGGTTGATATCCTGCCATGCATCTTCTCAGATCACAATGGAATAAAAATAAATATCAATACCAACAAAGCTTCCCCAAAACTCACAAAGAAGTGGACACTAAACAATATGATGATAAGCAACTCCTGGGTCAAAATGGAAATCCAAACATATTAAAAGATACCTGGAAAAAATGAAAATGAAGAAACATCTTACCAAAACCTATAGGATGCCATGAAAACAGTATTAAGGGGGAATTCATATCTCTAAAAACACACATAAAGAAAATAGAAAGATCACAAGTTAGCAGCCTAACAGATCATCTAAGGGAGCTGGAAAAAGCACCTAAAGGAAATGGAGGTCTTTCTGACATTACAACCTCCCCAGGTTGAAACAAGAATAAACTGAGATCCTAAACAGACCAATAACAATACAGGAAATTGACTATATCATAAGAAAATAACCTACCAAAAAGAGCCCTGGACAAGATGGCTTTCCAGCAGAATTCGGCAAAACATACAAGGAGGAACTGATACCAATTCTACTGGAAGTATTCCAGGCAATCAAGAAAGATGGAACTCTTCCCAAATCATTTTACAAAGCTAACATCACATTGATATCCAAGCCAGGTAAAGATCCAACAAAGAAAGAGAAATACAGGTCAATATCCTTGATGAACATTGATGTTAAAATTCTCAACAAGATCCTAGCAAATCAGATTCAACAACACATCTCAAGAATCATCCACCATGACCAAGTAGGCTTTATCCCCGGGATGCAGGGCTGGTTCAACATTTGTAAGACCATAAACATAATTAAATACATCAACAGATGTAAAAACAAAAACCACTTGATTATATATAATCGACATTGTTAAGATGTCCATCTTACCCAAGACAATCTACAGATTTAACACAATATGCATTACATTGCCAACAGCATATTATTAGACACAGAAAAAGGTTTTGATAAAATCCAACCCTCCTTCTTGATTAAAATCCTTGAACATCTATGCATAAATGGAATCTACCTCAAAATAGTAAGAGCCATCTATGAGAAACCAACAGCCAAAATACTGCTAAACAGACAGACATTGGAACCATTTCTCCTGAAAACCAGAATAAAACAAGGATGCCCACTCTCACCCTCCTTTTCAACATAATTTTGGAAGTCCTAGCAAGAGCAATCAGACAAGAGAAGGAGATCAGCGGTATCCAAATAGGAAAAGAAGAAATCAAGTTATTCCTCTTTGCGGACAACATGATTCCATACCCTGAAAACCCAAGAGATTCTGTCAAAAAACTCCTTGCACTGACAAAAAGACTTTGGCAAAGTCTCAGGGTATGACATCAATGTGCAAAAGACAGTTGCATTTCTATACACCACCAACAAACAGAAACCCAAATAAAAAGCACAATCCTCTTCACAACAGCCAGAAAAAAAGCTCAAATGTCTTGGCATCTTCCTAACCAGAGACAGGAAAGAACTTTACAATGAAAACTACAAGACACTGTTCAAAGAAATAAAAGATGACACAAACAAATGGAAAAATATTCCATACTCATGGATTGGAAGAATCAACATTGTTAAGATGTCCATCTTACCCAAGACAATCTACAGATTTAACACAATATGCATTACATTGCCAACAGCATTTTTCTCAGAGCTGGAAATGACAATACAGGAATTCATATGGAAACATAAATGACCAGGAATTACCAAAACAAGCCTCAGCAATAACAAGTAAACAAACAAAACAAAGCAGAAAGCACCACACTTCCAGACTTTAAACTGTATTATAAAGCTACAATAATCAAAACAGCCTGGTATTGGTACAAGAACAAGCATACAGACCAATGGAATAGGACAGAGTTTCCAGAAGCAAAACCTCAATTTCTCAACCAACTTATCTTCGACAAAGTTTCCACCACCGACTGGGGAGAGGAGAACGTATTCAGTAGAGATGCTGGGAAAACTGGCTGACTACATGCAGATTAAAACAAGATCCCTACCTATCGCCATATACAAAGATCAACTCTACATGGATCAAAGACCTAAAGAAATCCTCAAACTATAAGAACCTTAAAAAATGCAGGAGATAACCTTATGCAAATTGGAACTAGTAACCAATTCCTGATCAAAAGCCCAAGTGCCCAAGCCGTAAGAGATAAGACAGACAAGTAGGACCTCATCAAACTGAAAAGCTTTTGCAAAGCCAAAGAAATCATCAAGAGAGTGGGGAGCCACCCCACAGACTGGCAAAAAATATATGCCAGCTGTACATCTGACAAAGGCCTAACATCTAGGATCTACAAGGAACTCAAACATGCTGAAAAGAATAAAAACAAACAGCCCCAATACAAAATGGGTAAAAGATATGAGTAGGCAGTTCTCAAAAGAAGACATATGAGCAGCCAACAGCTACATGAAAAAATCCTCAGCCTCACTAGTCATCAAAGAGATGCAAAGTAAAACTACACTGAGATACCACTTAACTCCAGTCAGGATGACCATCATCAATAACTCAAAAAAGAACAGATGCTGGAGAGGATGCGGTAAAAAAGGAACACTTCTACACTGTTGGTGGAAGCGTAAACTAGTATGATCTCTGTGGAAAACAGTGGGGTGATTACTAAAAGATCTAAAAATTGACCCTCCGTGTGACCCCACAATCCCCGTACTGGGAATGTACCTGGAAGAACTCAAATCACTCTATAAAAAAGATACCTGCACACATATGTTTATCACATTATTGTTCATAGGAGCAAGAACATGGAACCAGTCATGCTGCCCATCAAAAGAGGATTGGATAAAAAAAAATGTGGTACACATATATAATGGAGTATTACGCAGCCACAAAGAACAAAATCATGAACTTCACAGCAAACTAGAGGACTTACAGTCTATAACACTGAGTGATCTTTCACAGAAACAAAGAACTGAGTATCACTTGTTCTCACTCATACGTGAGCCTTGAACAATTATCATAATGCTATAAGAGAATGATCGGCAGTACTGGGAAACTGCTGGGAGGGGTTGGGGAAGTGGGATTGGCAGTAGTGGGAATCTGCCTGGGGAAGTGGGGGCACACCGCATTAACCAGGGTACTTGCAAAATGAACATTTGTATACCTTACCCTGAATTGTACCCCACATCTTTAAAATAAAAAAATTAAAAGAATAAATGAATAAATAAAAAATAAATAAAGGTATGTTGGTCAGATGCCATGTCTCATGTCTGTAATCCCGGGTTTGGGAAGCTGTGTTGGGAGGATTACTTAAGTCCTGGAGTTCAAGGCCAGCCTGGGCAAAATAGTGAGACTGTATTTCTACCAAAAAATAAAAATAAAATAAATGTTAAAATATATATGTATATATATTTATTAAGTGTCTTATGGTACATACAAAAGAACAATTAGCTTCTCTTTATATGAAACACAATTAAGTAAAATGTGCCACAAGATAAGGAAAAGCAAGCATGTGCTAGGATAGTGATTTGCATAAGATTAAAAATTAAATATATCTATGAACTTTGAAAAAAATGCAATCCCCTTTCACAGAGACACCAATTAACTAGGCCTTGGCCTAGTCTATGTCCTATTTTTTTTTTTTTAAGATTTAAAATGGATTCCAATGAGTCTTTAGGATACAAGACCACTATGGTATAGAAAGCAAACACCAACCAAAAGACAATTGTAAAACTTCAAGTCCATGTGAAGCCAAATGAAGTTACAATACTCTTGAACATTTACCCACTAAATAATTTAGCATTAGTTAGTGATACAGAAGTAAATTGGCAGAAATATAAATTTAGATGGAAATATTAACGTTGCATGATTGTTTATGGTTGATAAAACAAGTAAAAGTCAATTAAATATAGTTATTTTGATAATATAATTAATAAGGATAAGGAAGTTTTGCCCACTTAAATATTTAAATATTAACTATACTGGTAAATGGATCCTTTTTTTAAAAACATATTTTTTTATTTTAAAATTGTGGGGTACAGTTAAGGGCTAGGTATACAAATATGCATTGTTCAGGCACCCTTGTTGATAAGGGGTGTCTCCTCGTCCCCAGACAGATATTGACTACCATTAATCCCACTTCCCTTTCCCTCCTGGTCCCCACCATAGTTTCCCACCACTGTCAATCCTTTTCTTATAGTATTATGGTAGATGTTCAAGGTTCACTTATGAGTTAGAACATGTGATACCCAGATCTTTGTTTCTGTGAGAAATCACTCAGTATTATAGACTCTAGTTCCATTCAAGTTGCTGCAAAATTCATGATTTTGTTCTTTTTTATGACTGCATAGTATTCTATCATGTATATGTACCACATTTTTTTAATCCAGTCCTCTTTTGATGGACAGCATGGGTTGGTTCCAGGTTCTTGCTATTGTGAACAATGCTGTGATAAACATATGTATGCAGGTATCTTTTTGATAGAGTGATTTGAGTTCTTCAGGGTATATTCCCAGTAGGGGGATTGTGGGGTAATATGGGAGGTAGGTATTTAGAGCTTTTAGGAATCGCCACACTGCTTTCCACAGAGGTTGCACTAGCTTCTATTCCCACCAGCAGTGTAGTAGTGTTCCCTTTTCACCACATCCTCTCCAGTATCTGTTATTTTTTGAGTTATTGATGATGGCCATTCTGACTGGAGTTAGGTGGTATCGCAGTGTAGTTTTAATTTGCATCTCTTTGATGATTAGTGAGGTTGAACATGTCTTTGTGTGTCTGTTGGCTGCTCATACAAAAAAATCAGTGAAACAAAAAACCAGTTCTTTGAAAGGATAGACAAGACTGATGGTCCCCTAGCAGACTGACCAAGAAAAAAAGAGAAAAAGCCCAAATAAATACAATCAGAAACAAAACTAAAGTCACATCTGACTCTGAAGAAATACAAAAGATCATTAGAGACTACTATGTACACTTGTATGGAAACAAACTTGAAACCCTTAAGGAAATGGAAGACTTTCTAACATCACACAACCTGCCTAGGTTGAAACAAGAAGAAATCGAGACCCTAAATAGACCAATAGCAATCAAGGAACTTGACTATGTAATAAGTAAAACTACCTACAAAATAAAAGCCCTAGACCAGATGGTTTTCCTTTTTGTAAGACTAGTAAAGTGCAGTAATGAGAAGAGGTAAAAGAGTAGAAGAACAAAAACTCTGATCTGCAACTGACTGTGAGCAATCAATTGAAATAACTCACCACCTTCAGACCAGTTGATACATGACTTTTGTAAGGCAGTAATAAGTCATCAAAAAAAGAAACTCATTACAAAATAGGCAATAAATTAATCCCAAGTAGATTTTTAAAATACTCTGACACCATTCTCTAATAAGAAAGTACTTAAAATTGAAAATAAAGTTGACATAGAAAGAATAGTAAAGCTAAGAAACAAAAAACATTCATTTTCTAAACATCTTTTTTGAAGCAAAAACCAAATCTACAATGATGTTCAATCCACCAAATCGCAGATGAAAACTGGAGGTAGAACACCTGAGTTTCATTCTGTAAACAAAACAAAACGAAAAGACTGGGGGAGGATGAGTAATTCATGGAGAAAGTCATGTGATTCCTATCCACTCACCAAATTACTTAACACTTTTTAAGAACTTTACATACTTAGTTGAAGAATACTGAATTCCTCATCTTTTCTTACTGTGGAAAGGTTGCTTTGAGAACCACATGTCATTTTATTTTTTCTACATCCCTGTAGATACTAGATCCACCATCTCCTCATCAAAGTCAGGAATACAATTCTGATAACATCATGTCAATAGAAACATCAAACATTGTGTTTGACAGTTAATGTCTTCTAGAAGAGCCACTGGAGCCTTTATTCTGAAAATTGTTGTATTTCATTGACATTTACTGGAAAGAAAAGAAATGCAGGCTATTTAAAATTACTAAGTGTATTAGTTTTAAAAATATTTATTTGTTGTCAAACATCTGCTATGTTGCAGACGCTGTACTAGGAACCAGGCTTCAGCAGGTGCTCTGAATTCTAAGAATCAATGTCTAGTAAAGTGAGTATTGAGCAATTTAATTGGTATTATGAAAAAAAAAAAAACTGGTATTACCCAGAGATAAAAGTTATTGCTAAAAATAAGATAATCAGGTGGCAAGGTCAAAATAAACAATACAATACATACAATATATTTTAACAAATAAATTGGTATTTTAAAAGTGATATGCACTAATTTACAATTAGTAAATTGTTGAAATGCACTAATTTACAATTTTAACTCATAATGTAAAATTTATAAAGAGATCTTTCTTATTTTGAGCTTAATATTTTGTTGTGATATTTAAGAAATGATGATGACAACATATTTTAAAAATAAAGTTATTTTGTGCAAACAATGTTGTATAGACACAAGAAAAAATAGAAAGAGATTCTAGTGTATGTTATACAACTGGCATGCTTAGAGAACAAGTAATTGCAATGAATTTAATGTTTATGTTGAAATTTAAACACATAAAGTGATGGTATTAGGAGGAGAAGCATTTGGAAGGTGATTAGGTCATGTGGGTGGGGCCCTCATGAATAGTATTAATGCCCTTATAAGAGAGGCTCTTTTCAGTGGTGAAAAGGAACTCCTTCTTCCCTTTCACCATATGAAGACATAGCAGATGAGTATGGTCTGTGAAACAGAAAGTGGACCTTCACCAGACATAAAATCTGCTGGTCTCTTATCCTTGAACTTTCCAGATCCCAGAATTGTGAGAAATAAATTTCTGTTGTTTATATGCTACACAGGCTATGGTATTTTGTTAGAGAAGTCTGAACAGACTAAGACAATAACATTATTTAATAACTTGCTAATATAATTGTTTAACTTTTTGGAAAAATACTTATATACTTTTTTGCTTCATAACACCTATCAGATAAATGAGTGGAATTAGTAGTATTTGAATGTAATGTAGGGAGATATAGATTCAATTGTACTTTTGAACATATGTTGCACCAGTCATCTATAAATATTCATTGATTAGTCTATGTTTCCTTCTTGATTTCACATTCCATTTTTTTTATATATTACGTTTTTAAAAGGCTTAGAATTTGTGTGTTATTAAGGATATGAGGTATTCTTTTATTTGAAATATATCTATAGGTATAGTCTTTGTTATGTAGATAAAGCCATCCTTACTAAGAGAGATTTAAAAAAAAAAAATGCTGCTTTTCCTTTCTCTATGGGCTTGCAGCGCGGTGGTGTGAGGCCTGGCCTGGACATGCAGAGTCGCAGGCGAGGTCGTGGACCTCTACGTGCCACGGAAATGCTCCGCCAGCAACAGCATCATCGGGGCCAAGGACCACGTGTCCATCCAGATGAATGTGGGGGAGGTTGACAAGGTTACGGACAGGTTGGACCGCCAGTTTGAAAACGATGCTATCTGTGGGGCCATTCGCAGGATGGGCGAGTCTGATGACTCCATTCTCCGATTGGCCAAGGCCGATGGCATCGTCTCAAAGAACTTTTGATTGGAGAGACCACGGGTGTGAAACATTTGTCATAAGTAAACAGTGATAACCTAAAAAAAAAAAAAAAAGAAAAGAAAAATTTAAGAAGCCAAAGCTTAAAAAGTGGATAAAAAGATAAGAAAAGAGACAGTGGTGTCAAGTTATCCTGACATCCTAGTTCATAGATCCAGTTATTTTTTAGATATAGGTATACTTGTTTCTTTGACAGTCATGAGAGAGGAGTGTCAAGTTAATACATTCTCCTTTTCTGCCTAACTTTGAATTAAATTTTTTAATTGTAATGATATAAATCACAGAGTGACATGAGATTCCTAGACAAGTACTACTTTCCTAAGGCTTAATAAGTGAAAAATTCTTTGCAAGTGCTCATCAATTTAAAAACTGCCATTTAAATGTCTTTAAAATATATAATCAAAATTATACTTAACATTTCAATACTTTATTTAAAAAAACTCAAAATAGAAAATTCACTTATATTTATAGAAATAAATGAAATTATTGTCCTAAATAAACAAAGAAATTGCATAAAATCTATAAATAATTTAATTTGAAAAATAAAATGTTAATAATTGACCATTGCCAGGCACAATGGCTCACACCTGTAATCCCAATACTTTGGGAGGCCCAGGTGGAAGGATAACTTGAAGTCAGGAGTTTAATACCAAACTGGGCTATATAGAGAGACTCTCTCTACAAAAATAAATACATTAAATAATTGACACTAACGTGCTTTCATTAAATCAATTACGGCTGATACATTTTGAAACATTACATTTTCAGTCATTACTGAATAGCAAAACATTTAAAAATGTGTTATATAGTGTGTACCTTGTTTTGTTTTATTTATGCCATATTAAGAAACAAATTGTGAAATAAGATAACTAAAAATATAACAATTTTAGTGATAATAGCCTTTAAAAGTTTAGAAGAGTGACAATATATACTCTGTGAACTTTGGATTCTTCACTATGGAATGAAAAGATGATATCATGATTCATGATGACGTGATTCACAACAATATTCTCTTAACTAGAGGAGTACCAATTGTGTCTGTTTCATAAAGTAAGACTCTGAATAATGCTTCATTGTAGGATTCATTTCTTCGTGTCCCCACCAACTCACTGACACACATATTATTTTTTTTTAATTGCTGTTTTAGGCTAATTTGAAAAAAAAAAAAAAGATATGGCGAAGTGTTCTGAAAACAATTGTCTTTTTTTAACGTTTACATGACCAGTTAGCAACTTCTTAGTAATTTGTGTCTTGAGACATAATAGTAATCTAACAATATAAATAAATATTCTGCAACCAAGTTATCCATTCACTTATCCATAATAAGTAGACATGTCTTTGGAAGGATCTTATGATAAAATAATGGTTGTTTTGTTAAATAAACCCTTACTACATTACAAATATAGGAGTCAGGTTGATAATTCTAAGGTCATTTCTGATCATTTTGTACATTTAAATAGTTTTTAATTACCTAAATTTACATCCAGTCTGTCTTGTAAAGGTTTATATATTTTATGATATAACTTGGCAGGGGAATTCCTTGATTGAGGTCATTTCTATTAGAAAGCAAGTATGATGAAGATAAAGTGTGTTATATTTGATTTTATATCTACTAATTAAAAAAGGATATATATATTTTGTAATTTCAAAAGCAGCACACATGTAGATATATGTCAATAACCACAACTTTTCTTTATCTCTTTTCCTGTACTAATTCCTTCTTCAATGCCTGGAAATTATTGTTCTAACCCATTTCTTTTTGTATCTGTACTTTACAGTCATCTGTTAACATTCAGACCAAATATAAACTTCTCTAAGTCTTTCCTTGCATTCACTCAGTCTATCTTATTACCCCTTATTTAGGATTTCTTTTTATTTCCTTTAGCTTTATTTTTACCATTATTGATCTCTTGTGTTCCATTTTAGTATCTACTATTTCCCCCCACTTCTCATTAGATTGCAAGCTCTTTGAAGACAGAAGCTGTGTTATTTGTAGAATAAATAATAAATATTTGTAGAATAAATAAGTGAACAAATGAATGCAAGAATAGTAGGAAGCCTGTATGACTAACTGTTATGCACCTGAGTGGTGTGAATGATGCTCTCATAAATTAATCCTTTAAATTTGGTTTGCAACTTGTAAACATATGAGAAAAAGATACAGGAAGACTGACACTTGTTACAGAAATTGAAACAAAACATAAAGCACTTTAAGAAAGAAATGAAAAGTTAAAGAACATGACAGAATATTTTAAAGAGAAAATGCAACAAGAATGTATACAAGTTGAATTTAAAATGTCTAATACCTAATTTTGCATAAGCCCACTTTCGTTTTTCTGGTCTGCTGCTAGTAGGTTTGTAAGTAAAAAAGACATACTATGTTAATGTTACAAATGTGTTATTTGACAGCAAGTTTTGTGCATCAAATCGACATGTATGCTAAGACACAGAGAAGAAAAAAATTGAAGCATGTGAAAAAATCAATTAAATTTGATTTTTGTATGTAAGAGTTTTAGAAGTGACTAATAATTACTGTTAAATAAAGGATTGATTCAACTTTTATCTGTTCCTTTAAAAATTGTCAAGGATTTAGTTTGCAAATTACTTGTTCTATAAAAAGAAATTGTAGGTTGTCACCAGAAACTATAACACACACACATTTATATATATGAAAATATATTTCACACACACACAACTTAAAAGATATAATTATTTAAAATCATTTTATAACATTGTTTTTGTGATACATATATTCATTTTTATTCAATGTTAACTATAAAATTTGCCATTTTTTACCTTGATAACTTGTTAAATCTGTCATGCTTCTTTAGGGTTTATACATATTCTCATTAATCATTTTCATTTCTATGCAACGATCAAATTCAATGGCCAAATTAATTCAATGTACCTTAGGAAGAACTTACAATTTCTAAGTTGTGCTAAAGCTATCTTTTGCCAAAATAGCAGAAAACTTCCTTCTAAGCTGGCATAAAATTGCAAAAAGAAACCATATTGAATAGAAAAATCAGGGAGAGTGATATCCTAAAGGTAAAGATCTTAAATGCCAAGACCCTTTCTCAGTCTCCACCATTCATTCTGAAAATGACCTATCAAAAAAGCTTAGAGGGAGCAGTTTAATTACTGTTCTTTTGACATATGTAATACATTTTCAGTAGCAGATCCATGCATTTATTTAAGGCCAAATGTTGTACAACAAAACTGTCCTCTAGGGTATTTCTTTCCCGCATTTGTTCCCTTCTTCGCCTACACAGCTAATTTTTAATAGCAATGTCTTTTTAGGAAATATTTTTAAATAAGCCTTGAATCATACTCTTCTTTAGGAATAATACAACACAGGAAGATAATTAGGAAGAGTGAGACTTACCTTTACACACTTACTAAATTTAAATATTTAAGTATATCCATATTTTATGCTTTTATGTATATATTTATGGGTATGTTCTACACTGAATGTGTGTCAATGTGGATACTTAGCTCCACCAGTTAATATCACTATATTTTGTATATATCCAGACCCATATTCATGTAATGAACAAAGAAAACAATAATTAACTCTTCTTAGAGGCTCATGCAAGGGCAGAGTCCATTTTGTTCATGTTGCTTATTATCATCCTTGAAACATAATGTGTTCATAAAAATAATTTAAAAGACTACATCTTTTAATTCTCATAAGTATGAAAACACTAAAATTGTTTTTAAATAGTTTATTTTGTTTTTAAAGAAATGTTAGGTGAAAGAAGTTTTTCCCTCTATCATTCTCTCTCTCTCTCTCTCTCTCTCTCTCTATATATATATATATATATATATATATATATTTATATATATATTAAATATATATATATTTATATATTTTTATATATATATTAAATATATATATATTTCTCTCTTTCTTCTTCCACCCAATTGCCAGCGTCATCTCCACCTTTCAGGTACCCTGAACATGGCTGGAGCTGGACTCCATGTAGAGAATATACCTGGTGGAACTCAAATCATTTTACCGAAAAGACACCTGCACAAGTATGATTTTTGCAGCTCCAATCAAAATTGCAAAAAACATGATATCTATATGTCATCCATCAAAGCTGGAATGGATAATATAAATGTGGTATATACACAGGGGAAG
>NW_007252228.1:16991-67665 GCF_000164805.1 Carlito syrichta | reverse complement strand
TCTCTCTCTCTCTCTCTCTCTCTCTCTCTGTATATATATATATATATATTCTGAATTTTAATCCTTATTCTATGATATAAAGTAAGTTATATAGCTTCTTTAAGAATCAAAAACCCCTTTAAGAATTTTCAGTGTGTTATTAATATATGAAGTTTTGGGGTTTACTCTAAAAATAAGAGATCAGACTGTATGCGTGTGTATGCGAGTATATATCTCTTGAAAAAAAAAATGCTGCAGCAATTTAAACAAGAAGTTTAAACAAAACTCGTAAAATTTTCCGTGTTACATTCAAATGCTCTGGTGGACCTGGCCTATGTAACTATTTTTTCAGAATTAGTTTTTAATCTTAATATGTTCTTCTGTCATATACAGTTATTAGAAAAATATTTTAATGACTTCGTCCTGGATAAAATTTATCACTGAAATGTATTAACTATCAATCTTCTTCATTCAGTTTATAACGGTTGTCTGAATAGTAAAATTAGTGAATCAACTAAACTGAGAACACGAATTCAAACTGAAGACTCCAATAATTAAGAATGATTCAGAGAATATTATGTTCAAACAAACAAATAAAAATATCTCCCCCCTCACTTTTAATAATCTACATAATCCCTCTTTGGTTTAATAGGATTTAGACTAGCTCTAAGTATATGAGCCTCTCTGAATTTTGAGAGGCTTAAGCTTTTTTCCAAGCAAGCAAACTGGATTAAAACTAACCTTTGTGTTTCACAATTTGCATTTAACTGACCTATACTGTGAGCCTCTAAATGTTCTCTTCTTCTGTAGTTGGCATCTCTAGGATAAGATCATGAGACTCTATTTCCTTTGATGTATTTCAGCTTGCAAGCAGTATAACATGAACGAATTCCTTGCCAGATATTCTCTCCTCTCCCAACCCACACATGCCCCAAAGCATTCTCTGCTTTCATACATTTCATAAATAGCTCTTCATTTTTGTGGTAAATATTCTCATTTAAGGAGGAAAATAGATTTTCTGAGAAAAATCCTGAAGGGGGAACAAATAGATCTTCTTAATGAGGTGTCAATGAGATGTCAATGAGATGTTAAAACAGGTCAAGGCCATGCTTTTTTTCTCTTTCTTCTTTTCTCCAGTAGCCCATGTTAACAAAATGAAACACATCTCTTTCTTTCTCCTTCCTTCCTTCCTTCCTTCCTTCCTTCCTTCCTTCCTTCCTTCCTTCCTTCCTTCCTTCCTTCCGTTTAGTAAGGGCGCTATCATGGCTCACCCAGCGTTGACCTCTTGTACTTAGGCAATCTTCCACCTCACCTTCCCAAGGAGCTGAGACTACAAGTATGTGTCACAACATCTGGCAAATTCTTTTTTTAATTTTTTTATTTTTTGTAGTGATGAGGTCTCTTGTGTTGTCAAGGCTGGTCTCAAACTCCTGGGCTCAAGCAACCCTCCTGCCTCAGCCTCTGAAAGTGTTGGGATTATGGGCATGAGCCTTTGCATCTGGTGTAGAACCTTTTTTTCTATATAGTTTGTTCTGTTGAATCTCTTTGGTATTCTCCACTGTTCACTTGTAACTCTTTTGAGTCAACATGTGTATTTCTTTTATTTGTAAAAACAAAATACATATTATGCATTAATTATATCATATAACTGCTACAATTTGTATCGCTTATGTAAAATTCCTGAATATATGTATATATGTGAATATAAAAATAAATAAATGTGTAACATATACTTCATGTTTGCTTTGGGGAGGCTATAACCTTATGTGAACTAAGTTGCATAGTTAAATGTGAATGACAAAGGGGTAGCCACATTTTAATATTTACCAAAGGAAAAGGGGGAAACAAAAAGAAAGAATAAAAAGGGAGGGAGTGAGGAAGGAGGGAAGGGAAAGAGGAAAACAGTCAAGTTTAATTTATTAGTCAATAATGAAGAGAGGGCTATACGGCACATCTCTAGGGCACTGTTTGAGCAAAGTGTACAATGATGTTTAGAAGCACAATATAGAATTTAAAGATTTCAAACATGTGTTAACTGGAGTGATTACAACCTGGCTGACTTTCAGAAATGTGATACTGGCTCTCAGAAGCCTGGCTACTATGCCAAATTGTTATGGATCATTTAGAACTAGTTTCACATAGTCCTGGTGGTTATGTGCCACTTTCTACAGCTGAAGAACGATCCGTACTTTCCTAGTGGGTCAGAAATACTTTATCCTCCGTCTAGCTCTTGGGTTACTCCTAGTCAAAGCTTCAGGAGATATCACCAGGTATTGTCCGGGATCTCACCTTAGTTGCTGATTCTACCAGAATATAAAAGTTTTATTTCTGAAGGTCTGATTTTCAGTCCGTTTATAGATCGGTGTGATTTTATACTGCTTTTTCTTTTAAATCATGTGTTGAATCATGTAGCACACAAAGGTCCTGGGTAACATATCAAATGAATATGAGATAAGAATCGTTTAAGAAGTAAGAATAACTTTAAGTGTTACAAGATTTTTCAGGTTTGCTGAAGAAATAAGTGGCAATGACTCCCTAAGTCGATCTTTTCCTTTAATTACATACATTTTTTTTCTTTAAATAAATTAGATAAAGTTTAGCTAGGCTTCTCTCCCTTGTACACATATAGATTTTCTATCTTAATGGTAATATTCATTCAGGTACTTAAAGTACCAGTGATAGTGCAGACTTCCTTCTGGACAAATAAACAAAAAATATCAGAGGCTATCCTGTTATACATAACTAATTAAACAAAAAAATTAATCTCATGAATTTTGCTTTTAGGACTGAAGCTTTACTATTTTTTATATCAGATTTTTGATGATAGGTCAAGTAGAAATTTTTTTTTTAACACTTTATGTCATTTACTCCTGTGGATAAATTACCATCCTCAGTAGTATGTTGTAAAAATTATTAATTATGCTTATCAGAAAAGAGTTTTATCTCTCCTATCTCTATAAGAAGACTGCCTCTGAGAAAGTGAGACAATCATACACTAGCTCTTTATTCTGCAGAAAAAATAATCCTTGCACCTGTATTGGCTTTAAAAAAACAAAAGCAATGAGTCTCACATAAGAAACCAGGAAATACACAATGGATGTAGTCATTTTTATTGAAGTTGTAGGTATGGTGCCTTTGGTGGTTCTCATGAAAAACAGTCACTATTACACCCCAAGAATATTTATTTATCTTATTCCATTGCAAATATAACTTCCTTTATGTTCAAAAGTATATCATTACATGTAAGGTAGTCTGACATACATTTATATTGTTCTCACTTCTTTTTTCTATGCTTGAAAATTTTGGACAGACACAACCAACAATTATTGGTTCATTCATTTACCTTTTTCTCAGAGTTAGCATGCTCAAAATTACATAAATTGGATGCACTTGCAACAGTTTGAAAGAGCAAAATTATAGACTGCTGTTAGCAAAGCTTAAACCGTGGCAAGTTATTATTTATAATGAGTGAGCACACAGGACTACCTGTAGCCTTAAGCAAGGGAAGAGGAAAATATAGTTTAAAGGATGCAGTGTAAATGTGTGCAAAAGGCTATGACCATTATGGATCGAGGAATCTAAGACTCTCTTGTTTCAACTGGTATTGAGCAAAAACTGTCTATCTTATGCATATTCCAAGGATTTGAGTTTGTAGTTTGCCTCTGTAACTGAAGAAATTCAGTTTAAGAACTTTCATGGATATAGTTTTTTTTAGTTATTTTACTTTGATAATGGATGAAGTTGTTCTAGTTGACTAACATATAACCAACAATAAATTTCTTTTACTTTGTTTATAAGGTAATTGTGGGTATCTGATAAGATATATTTTTCTAGTAATGTTCCAGAACAGTATTTCTCTGATGCTTCTTGCAGAATCACTTGATTCATTTTACACAGGAAGTGATCAGGTGGTTAAGGGAAAGGAAACCTGTGATCATTCTGATATGAATTAGTGCTTTAAAATATTCAGCTAATCAACTTGCAAAAGACTGGAAACAAGTAGAAAGAAATTTATTTTTATTTGCATGGGCCTGTCAATGACCTTCAGAGATGGTAATCTACAACTTCTTGGGAAAAAAAGAAGAAAAGCAAATGAAAGCTAATAATAGGGCAGCCTCCTTGGGTCCCCTCCTACTGTGGGAGCTTTTCTATACTCTTAATAAATTCTGCTTTCTCAAAAAAAAAAAAAAAGAAAAAGAAAACTAACGATAGTAAATTGTGTCATCAGAGCATAAGGATGTATGAAAGCTTAGATAAATATAGTTTTAACATTCCATTTGTTCTTTTCATCTTTCCCAAGAATTGTGGGTGGTTTGGACAGTGAATATCTGAGTAAGGAACACAACCTTGCATCACAACTATCACAGCAAAATGTGTTCCTATATCGCCAGAGAGAGAAGTTGAAATATTCTAGATAGGTAAAATAAAATAGGACTTGAAGGATCTTATCTTTTCCAGATTTCTCAAGATTGTTACTCTTGCAGGTGCCATCTCTTAAATTGTTTATAATCAGATTGTTTCTCTGTAGCTGACCTGCCACACAGCAATATGTTCTGGTATTTCACACACACACACACACACACACACACACACACAAAACACTTGTTACCACTCCAATTCTGTTTTTTTGTAGAAAAAAACTAAAAATATTCTATTGTTGTATTTATTTTTTCCTTCCTATAATGATTCAAAGCCTGTGATAGATCTCATCTGTAGATTACCTATAGATTTTATCCCTATATTTTGTCATATGTAAATTCTCTTTTCAAGATTACAGATAATCTCCATGTTGCACAACACAATGTATGTGTTTGTTCATATTCTATTTCTTGAGGTCTTTGAAACAGATAAATACCCAACACATAAATAAGCACTTTATTTTTGTATAGTCCACCACCAAATAAAGGTCTATGACATTTGTGTATCTTGTCAGTTAATATACCTCCAGTGTTTAGAACAGAACATGATTTGAAGTAGTTGTTTAATAAACAATGTTCTGTGAATAGCAAGATTAAGAAATGACAAGATATCCATTCAAAACCATTTAAATAGCAGCATTTATTAATGTAGTTGTTTCCAAAATTGGTATAGAAACACAGTAGCTTTCCTGTATGCAGAAGTTAATTCTTAAAATAAAAATAGTACTAGTCTATTTATAACATTCAAAATATAAAGCATCTAGAAATAAAATTAACAAGATATTCAAGTTGAATAAACTACAAGAATGACAACTCAAACTCTAAGACATAAATGAAGTGAAAAAACTGTAGGATACAACATGCTTTACATATGCAAAGACAAGATTTTTAAACATATCTATTTTTCTTAAATTAATCTACATATTCAAAGATATCCCATATGAATAATGGCAGTATTATTTTTTAGAATTAGAAAGAAGCCATCAAAGTTAACCATAAAAACCCAAAAAATAAACAAGAAGTTAAAGAAAAACTGTGTCCAATTAGTTATCTTAATACTTTCCAATGAAAAGATAGTTTAAGTCATTTCCACTTTATTTAGGAAGGATAGTCAATAAAACTCAGAAGAAAGTCTTATGTAGGCTAAAACACATGGATGAAGTTGAATAATATTGATCAAATTTCATTGTAATGGGAAAATTGAATTATTTGATATAATTTTGATATAAGGACAGACAAATCTTATTTTGAGAAGATATGAAAAAGTACAGTCTTATTTATAACATAAAAGTATTGTCCAAGTGACTTAAAGGTATTAACTATGATATTATATTAAAAAGATACTTTTTAAAAATCAAGATACTAAAAAAGTTTTAACATACTAAAAAACTACTTTAAAGGGTTAATTTTCAAAATATTTGTGCCAAGACTGTCTTACAAAATATTTAATAAACATTGAAAGCATCATAAAATACTATAAAATACTTTCTAAATTACTGTTAGTACATTGATACCCATAAAACTATTATAAATCATTTAAAAATTATAGCATGTAGAGGATAAAAATGTAAAAAATAATTGTGAAGAGATGACCTCTAGAAAAAATTACATATTATCAGTACAGTTATTAATTTTTTTATACTGTGATAAATGAAAGTGTTAAGAAGTATTAGCATTATTTATGTAATAATCTGTTAAGAATTATATCATATACTGATGTTTATTTATGCTAAAGTCATTGATAAAAGAAAATCTCATTCATTTATTTAAGAAATATACTTAGCAAGCTTTCCTGTAAGAAAAGTTGTCAAATTCTACCAAAAAATCAAGTTGATAATTAAACTTCTGTTTTTAAAAAGGTGGAGTTGTCCTTTTAAAAAAATTATCTTAAAACAAAAACAAACAGAAAAGAAATAAAAACACAAATTAATTTGCCTATGAAACTAAGGGGTATTATTCTAAAATAATAACTTAGGTAATGACTTTGCAGGGAATGTCAAAAACATGTTCAGGAACATCTGAATAGAAAACACTATGCCTATGGATATTAAAAAACCTGAAAAAGTACAGCTTTCTTACATAGGCAGCATATCCAGAGGTGTACAGCTAACTGTGTTTTCTTTGCTATAAGATGGTATTTCTCAGTCTTTATGGTTCCCAGCACTCCATTTGTTTCCGGAGAGAAAGAGAAGTGAACAGGGTTTTAAGAGTTAAGTGTGATAGACACATTTGCAGGAAAAAGTCTATGAGTGATGTTTTAAGAGAAGAAATAATTTGCATTGTAAATCTTAAATCTACCGATCTAAGTTTACTAGAGTCAAGTAGTGGCTTTTAAGGAATGTATTCACACAATTCTTTTCCTAGGAAGAGCATGCATTAGCTTGGATCAGTCTCTCCAACACATGAAATACCTTTGCTAGTTACTGACCCAGTAAAAATCTCAAACCAGTCAAATATGTAAAATAAAACTAAACAAGCACTCTAGTTTTAGCTTGGAGATTTTGAGAGTTGAAAAGAGCACCATTTTCTTTCTTATAAGAGAATAGCTGTTCAAACTGCAAATAAATGACTTGTTTTTTAAAAACACTAAGAGAATGGAGATTATAGAGCAAACAACTTCCTCCAAAAATAGAGAGAAATATGAGTTAAAAAAACAGGAACAAACATGTTCTTAGCTTGGATAGATACCACCAAACATCATCTATGCCAATAAAAAGATTCAGCTAGAAATGTGTAACAGATTTGTAGAGGCTGAGGTTTGGCCAACATGACAGTGTAAAACTCCTGAGCTTCACAGAAGGAATTACAGCCTGTTATTAACATTTCCTCCCAAAACTCTAAGTTGTTCACTGACACAATTGGAGAGCATACAAGAAAGATTACATCAGGATGCTACTGGATAAAAATTGTCACCACTATCAAAACCCTACATTAATATAACATCCCTAATGAACAAAATATATAATTTGTAGGGGAGGTTATCAAAACACGTAGCTTAAAAAAATGATGGAAAATCACTGAAACTGGTGGAGAGAAATGTCAGTCACTACCCAAAGCACCATGCAGTGCTATCTTTTCTCTTTTAAGAAAAATAAAAAGGTCTCAACCTGCTTGAGGAAGAGAGTCAAAGCAGTAGGAGAGGAACAGTAAACAAACAAACAAACAAAAAATAGATACACTTTTCTACATCTGGGATAGAGGCTATCCTAAGCATCCCATTTGAAGAAGGGGCAGGAAGTCTCATGCAGGCTACGGCCCTGAGACGGTTGTTTACAAGGTCTAAGACTGAGACTGAATTGGAACATTCAAATATATCTTATTCCCCAAATGCCATCACTATAGTACCAAATCTAGTAATAATGACAGTTAAATATTTGCTGGGAGCTCTAAGACATAACTCTGGGAAGCAGAGGAAAGGATGCCCAAGAAATAGTAGGGAGATGAACAGAAGTTGTTAGAAGAATTTGAAGCCTCTGGCACAAGAAGGGTAACCTGACACCAATAAAACTCAAAACCAGTCTACTTCCTGTTTTAACACAAGACTACAGAAGACTTGCAGAAGGAAGTCAGAAGGAATCAAGTGACCCATTTATTGTGTAAGCTGCTCAAGATGAGTTTTCAGTTATTTACCCCTGAATGTATGCTTATGGACATCCTGAAGCTATACCTACATTAGTATTAAAAATAATATTTGCCCCTATAGCCAATGTCTAACTAACAGAATCCTGACTTTCCTTCATTTCAAAATTCTGCTACTCTGTGCTAAAATGAACTCATGAGTTCACAGAGACTCTCTTCAGATTACTTTCCCAAATTGTTTTTTCTTCTGATGGGATAAAGTATTGATTTGTCTTCCCTAAATCTAACTATAGTTGTACATATATTAGAAGTTACCATATAACTAAAATACCTCCAGAGTTTTTAGTGCTAAATCAGTTTTTTTCCCTTTATCTTTAAGAAATACTGATTTCTTAACTATTTTAGTAACTATTTAGAACATTAGACTAAAAAGGTGTCCTTTGGTCATCTTTAAGAATGAGAAATTCTGAATAATATTCTACTAAAAATTTACAATGCTCATTTTGAAAAAGTCTTCTCTCATTACTTCACTCTCTTTGGTTAAATGATATTTTCAGGGACTAATCTTAGAACAGGATTTCAAGTAAAATATAAACTGAAAATATAAACTGTAGCTACCCTCAGTCAGTGGGTAGCCTTCAGGGTGATGCTTCCTAGTGCATTTGATTACAATTCTAACTGTTTCATTTGGTATAGTTATCAAGTCTAGTTATCCTAGACTTAAAAAAAAAAAAATGATTCTCATTTCAAATGCTTCCATTGAGTATCAAAAATTGTTTTATGGTCTTTTCTCCCCTATTCTTGATCCTCTCCTTCAGTGGTGTTAGAAGGGTTCACTCAAGGTCTCCTCTTTTACCATTAAAAGATGAATTTTAGCCAGGCTCGGTGGCTCAGCCTGTCATCCCAGCACTTTGGTGGCCGAGGCAAGTGGACTGCCTGAGCCCGCAGGTTCGAGACTAGCCCGGGCAACTTGGCGAGAGCTCATCTCCACAATAAATAAATAAATAAATAATGTAGCCAGGCGTGGTAGTGGGCGCCTGTAGTTCCGACTACTCGGAAGGCTGAGGCGGAAGGATGGCCGGAGCCCGGCAGGTCGACGCTGGGGTGGCTGTGAGTGTGCCACTGCACTCCAGCCTGGGCGACGGAGTGAGACTCCAACTCAAAAAAAAAAAAAGATGAATTTCATGCAACACTCTGCTGATTTCTGCCGTCTTGGCTGGGTTAATACTGAGTTTTCCTTGGGTTTCTGAAATTGACTTCTGTAGTTATAAAATGTTAAGTGACATTTCAGATCTCATTCTCTTCCCTGCCTTTTATATCTCCTAAAAGATTGAATTCTTCTCTCTTTACTTTGGGAAATATACTTATTTCTAAAGATATTTCTTTCCTAAAGTTTAGCTCCATATGCATTATATCTTGTTGACTTTCTTGAGAGTTTGTACACATAGATATAATGGGATTTTCTAGTTTTCGGAACTGTTGTTTTTTCCAATTTTAATATTTTATTAATCATAAGGGACCTAGAAATTTGGGCAATGCTCATTTACTACTGTTCTTCAAAATTATCTATTCCTTTTTATTTGAAGAAAACTACTTTAGAATATTTATGTGTCTCTTTCCGTTTATTATTTAAATATCAAGGTTTGCTTATATTTGTTAACTCACATATTAACTACAAAGGATTTCTTAGTATGGGACGTTGGCTAAGATTCAGGTAGTTCTAGGGATATTCAAAGTGCAGAAAGATTACTGGGTGGTAAAAGTGTAGGAGAGATGTGTTGTTTTTTTTTTTTAATAAGATACTAGTAATAAATTTAAATGTATAGATCTAAATTTATAGTGTTAAGTATTCAACTGTTACTTTTAAACTTACAATATTGGTAATTATAGACAGTCACATAAGCACCTCTCAATACAAGCTAAAAAGTATTTCTGGCATCCTTGGAAATTCCCTTGATCTTCTTTCCAATCAATACTCATCTCACTCCATGAACCACTTTCTGATCTTTATTATCACAGATTAGCCTTATCTTTTTATAAAATCCATATAAATGAAATAATGCAAAATATATTTTTTGTATCTCTTTTGAACACATTTTTGAGATTCATTGTCATGTGACAAATGAATTATTTCTGTATAATCAACATGAATCCTATGAGACAGTTTATGAGCCCAGCGCACTCTTCCTTTCAAGTGAATTTTAGGGTTTCACATGAACCCTAAAATTATACATCTAAAGGTTCATGTTGATATAAAAATTTAACAATAATATTAATGGTTATAAATTATGTAATTTCTAACACATTAAATATATCCACTGGTTTTCTATCCTGCTTCATTCAATTTATGGAAACTGCCCATCAAGTAATTTAAATACCCGTTAACACTTATTTTCAAACAAATCAGCCAAATTTATGTTCTGTCAGAAAAAGCCTTACTTCATTAATTGATCTAAATAAGCATCACTGTAAGTATGATCTCATTCTGAATCATAATCCAAAGATAATGAAAAAGATAAATGAAGCAACAATTTTTAAAATAAATTCTTTGCTTTGTTTCCATAAGGTATGCGCTCTTGACATTTATCACTTTTGATCACCAGAGATATTTTCTTCTGATGCAGTGCTCCATAGTAGTATTTAAGGATGATGGATGGCATGTACCTATTATGCAAAGTGGGCTAAAGGCTTTAAAAATAAAAGAAAAAGTGAAAACTAGAAGGAGTAGATCTTATAGACTCTGTTCTCAGATCACTTTTAAGAAAGAGTAAGAGCCGGGCTCGGTGGCTCAGCCTGTAATCCCGCGCCTTTGGGAGGCTGAGGTGAGTGGATTGCCTGAGTCCGCGGGTTCGAGACCCGCCTGGGCAGGCGAGACCTCATCTCTACAAAAAATCAAAAAAATTAGCCGGGTATGGTAGCACGTGCCTGTAGTTCCTGCTACTTGGAAGGCTGAGGCGGAAGGATTGTGGAGCCCAGCAGGTTGAGGCTGGGGTGGCCAGGAGCGGCCACTGCACTCCAGTCTGGGCGACAGAGTGAGACTCCAACTCAAAAAAAAAAAAAAAAAAAAAAAAAAAAAAAGAAAAAAGAAAAGAAAAGAAAAGAAAGAGTAAACAAGATACTACAAGATTTGGAGAATTACTCCTTTTGAACTTCCCTTCCCTTTCTGCATACTAAGTGTAAGGATATTCCACTTTAAAGATATTGTACTAGATCATCCACAATGGTGATGACTGTGAGGGTGCTGTTGTGTGCCACCTTGCCTGGGCCATAGTGCCCAAATACATACACTTAAACAATATTCTGAATGTTTTTCTGAGGCTATTTTTTGATAAGAATTAACATTTGAATCAGTGGACTTTGAATAAAGCAGATAGTCCTCTGTTTTGTGAGTAGAACTTCTCCAATAAACTTTAAGTCTAATTAGGACAAAAAACTAACTGTTATGAGCAAAAGAAAATTCTTCCTACCTTATCACTTCAAGTTTGAATGAAACACTAGTTTTCCTTGCTTCTTTAGCTTAAGGGACAACCCTGCAAATTTTGGATTTTTTCTGGAGAACGCTGACTAATATAATGACCATAACCTCTTCTGTATCTGCTCAGTTTCATTTCTTCAAGAATTAGATTTGTCGCTTAAAACTTAAAACTAAAATGCATTTCTTCCCTGTTTAAGTCTTAATGCATTTTAGTAAGCTTGTATGCTCATTTTTGATACATCCTTAGTTACATCTTATAGTTATTTTACACTATTTGTCTGAATTATCACTGTTTTTCAATATACCATATGTTATCATTTATCTTATATGGATAGTCTACTAGATTGTAAACTTCTCACTACCATTATAAAATATTTATTGACTTTCATAGAAAAAACCCTATTTCATAATGAAATTCATTTGTCCCAATTTTAACAAAAGTTACTAAAAATATTTCCATACATTTCTTAAAATTTTTCCTCTAAATATTATAAGTTGGAACATAAACTTGAATGAAATCATAGATACCATTTTTTAAGTATAGAAAGGGGTATTATTTCAGGTGACAGTTCATTTATATCAAAATCAATATAAAATTCTATATTATCTACTACTGCATTTATTGAAAAATCATTTAAAACATTTAAGGTATTCAATTGTTGCCACATGTAATATTCTGTATATGCCAATTAGATCTTATTAATTTGTTGTTCCAATATTCTAATATTCTGTATTCTACCAATGCTCTGTCTAGTAGTTCTATCAACTGTTGAGAGGTCGGTGTTGAAATCCCCAGTGCTAATTGTAGATTTGTCCATTTTGCCTTTCTACTCCATCAATTTTGCTTCATGTATTTTGAGGCTTTGTTGCTTGATACACACTCAGGATTTTATTTTTAATCCTATTTTTCCTGGTGAAACTGTCCCTTTTATCATTATGCAGTAGCCCTAATTGTTTTAATAATTTTTGCTTTAGCTCTGAAGTCTACTCATCTGATAGTAACATAGTCACTGATGGTAATATAGCAACTCCTAGGGATTTTTAAAAATAATGTTGGCATAATATATTTTTGTACATCCTTTCACTTTCAACCTACATATGTCATTGAATGAAGTGATTTCCTTGTAAAAAAAAAACAAAAACAAAAACAAAAAGGGGTATATGGTGATTCTATGTGCATAATATCTATTCTACCAATCTACAGCTATTGGTTAGTGGATTTAAATTATATATACTTATAAATGGTATTATTGGTAATGTTGGAACTTAAGTTTAGCTTTTTATTATTTATTTATTTTTGTTTCCCCTAATTCCTATTTATCTGTTTTTCTTTTCTTGTCTCCTGTGAGTCCTTTGAATATTTTAGGATTCCATTTTGAATTATATATAGTAGTTTTGAGTGAGTCTCCTTGTGTACATTACTTAGTGGTTTTTCTGAGTATTATAATATACATATATGGGCTGGTCATGCTGGCTCACACCTATAATCCCAGCATTTTGGGAGGCCGAGATGAGAGGATTACTTGAGCCCACAGTTTTGAGACCAGCCTGGGCAACTTGGCAAGACCACATCTCTACAATTAAAAAAATAGATAAATAAAAAATAAGCCTGACATGGTGACACACACCTACTTGGAAGGCTGGGGCAGAAGGATCTCCTGAGCCCAGTAGGTTGAGGCTGCAGTGGCCATGAGCGTGCCAGTGCACTCCACCCTGGGCAGAGAATGAGATTTCGACTCAAACAAACAAAAACAAAAACAAAAAACTGTATCTATATATACACACACGTACGACAACACAGTTTGTTAGTATCAACATTTTATGACTTAAAGTGTGGAAACCTTATTTTTATATCATAGCTCTGTTTGGTTTTAGCATGAAGACCCGGATATATTTAGCTGTGGCTACAGAGAATTTAATTTTTTGAAACTTTGCGGTGCTGTTTCTGTGTGCTTGGTTTATCTGGGGTTATCTGGTGTTATTGGGACTCCCACTGGTGCCTGCTAATGTTGCCTGAGGGAGTCAAAGTAGATTCACTAAGCAAGATAGACTGGTCCCTCTAAGTGGGGAAGCAAGTCTCTGGTCCACAAAGACAAAAAACTCCACAGTCTGTGTGACTTGTTGTGGCAGGATTCCTCTTGCTGGTGCTGTCAGCTCCAAGCAGTATCTCAATGGGAACAGGAAGTCCCATGTCTGGTGGAGAAGGAGAGTGTCTCCCAGGGTCAGCACTTATGAGGCCGTATACCCCCTTTTTGTGGACGAGGAACAGAGTGCTCAGACAGGGGACTTCTTGAAGTGGAATCCCCTTTGCCAGTGCCACTTTGCTACCCAAGAATATCTCCACAGGGAAGGGGAGTTTTAGGCCCACAAAAGTGAAGAGGCTTCCTGCTTTAGAGTACTTGCTGTGGCAGGATCCCCCTTACAGGTGGCCCCCAGCTGCCTCGTGCTTCTCAGTAGAGAAGATTCTCACGACCAGGTGAACCAGAAAGGCTTTTCAGACCAAGTACTTCTTGTGACAGGGTTCCCTTGCAGATGGCCACAGTCACCCAGTTTCTCTGACTGGGAAGCCAGTGCCTCAGGCCAGGAGAGGAAAGAGCTCTAACCTGGTACTCTGGCCACATATTGCTACCTGGTTCTGAATTGAATCTGTTTGTTGATATTGCTCTACTGCTGTGGGGAGGACTGTCTTTCAAATCATAAGAGAAATGAGCCCGCCTGAGCTGACTTCTGTTGCTATTTTGGAGATCAGAAAACTCTAGGTCTTGGTTGCTTTCTAATGTTGATTGAACGGTCTTAAGATGTCTTGCCACCCTCTCCTTTCCCCAGTCCTAAAGTCCCTGCACAGTTCATCATGCTCCATGCTCCTTTCAGAGTTCTCCTTTGGTTGTGTCCTGCATTTTTCCCCATGTTTATAGTTGTACTTAGTGGAAAGGACCAGGGAAGAAAGGGTCTAAGTTATCTTGTAATGACCAGATTTCAGGTACAAGGGTTTGTCTCAGTAACTCTAAATTGTTATTTTTTTTTCCTAAGGTGTTTGAGAATAATTTACCTTTTTCTAACTAGAACTTAATGGTTATTTTAGTTTTATTATATCCACTGTTTATTATAGATCCTGTTAGCGTTCTTAAAGTTCGTTTGCCTACTCTAGTTTTCTTTTTAAAATTGGTTGCTGTGCTGCAGAGAGGAAACACTGTAAAGCCATAGCTAAACTGAATATTCTTTTCCTGTCTTTTTTTTTCCTCTAAGAAATGCATTAGCACACTTCCCCAGTTTAGAAGAAATATGAACTCAGAGGAACTCTAATTTCCTTGGCCCTTTAGCTGACTAGAATGATAAAAAACAATTTTTATACCCTTGAAGATGAGTAGTTTCAATTAATTATTATATGACAATAGGCCATTAAAACTGTTTTTAATTGTTTTTTCTCCAAATTCTATGAATTGGTAGAGTATGTGCAATGTAAATAAAAACATGTTTTTTGATTTTTCTGAAAATCTAAGCTAATTTTTATTAATTTTAATAGCATGCTTTTAGTCATAATTGGGTTACAAAATTGTGTCCTAGTGTAAGAATGAAAACAGAAATCCATTGCCATTAGCTAACATTTGCTTTGGAATTTTTCTGTTTTTATTTGAAATGTTTCTACTTTATTTCCTTTACCTAGATTCCTCTTCACACAGATACATTTTTGCAAGTTGTAATCATCATTTGTGCCTCAATAGTCATAGCCAAACACTTAAGCTAGCTCCTGTTTAACCCTAAAAATTTTTTAGTTTTTCACTTCTGTGAGTCTTAAGGAGACGAATGCAATCTATTTATTGAATAGTACCTGTGTATTGAATATTTATTGGAGGCACAATTTACTATTAAAGCACCTAATGCTGCCCTATAAATAGTGTGGATGAGGTGAGAGAAGAAGCTTGTAAATATGCTGGACTGATCATATAACAATACTAGAAATTAAATACGTACTAATATACCTCTAAATATATTAAGTCCATATAATCTACATAAACTATATAATAGTCCAATAAGAAAAAAAAGGTGAAAGTAAAGGGAATAAAATGTTTGCTCTATTCTTTTAAATATATAACCTGATGATTTCCACCCAGTTTGATTGACTTTGACTTGCATAAATTAACGTTAAACTCTGACCAACTGTTACTTTTATAAGATTGATTTAGCTGGAAGTGGAATGTAAATTGCATCTTAATTCAAATTCAATATTTTTACAAGTTGGTGAGTTCCCTACAATGTTGATATCAGCCATTTTCAAAATGCTTTCTCACTGATAAATAGATTAAGAAACACTTGTTCCTTGAATTTTGTGGGATATGTATTGTTCAATCGAGGTGACCTATGCTTTATGGTATTAGGATCAAAGTATTTATATTTTAGAGTCGAATTTAGGATTTGCTAAAAGTTTTAAATAAATATGGAAAGGAAGACTGAAATCTTATTTACAAGATGCTAATGATGATCAGGAAAATCTATCAAACAACCTCACCTTACAGAAGCTTTTTCTGGTAGATTACTCTTTATTTTTTTAATTAATTTATTTTTTTTGAGTTGGAGTCACTCTGTCGCCCAGACGGGAGTGCAGTGGCCGCTCCCGGCCACCGCAGCCTCGACCTGCTGGGCTCCGGCGATCCTTCCGCCTCAGCCTTCCAAGTAGCCGGAATTACAGGCGCGCGCTACCACGCCCGGCTGATTTTTTGATTTATTGTAGAGATGAGGTCTCGCTGCCCAGGTGGGTCTCGAACCCATGGGCTCAGGCAATCCACTCACCTCAGCCTCCCAAAGGCGCGGGATTACAGGCTGAGCCACCGAGCCCGGCTGATTACTCTTTATTATGGAGAAAAAAATTGTCTAGATAGGATAGTGAAATAATGTAAAGGGAATTTTTTATGTGATTTTAAAAGAAAAACTTTAGACAAATTAACAGAATTTATCTGAATTAGGAACAATCCATAAATCAGGCAGCACCCAGAACCAGAATAGAATCAGAGAGTTCTATTAGCATTATGAGTAGGGAGTTTTGGAAGCAAAGTAGAGGAAATCCCCTGACTGGCTAATGCCAGCCATCAGCCTTATTTAAGCATTGTGTAATCAGTTGGCTGCTTGTGATTGGCTGAAGCTTGGCTGTTTGTCATTGACTGAAACTTGCATATTTGAAAAAAATTCCTAAATTAGGTTTTGGTTTGTTTATGTACTAAGCTAGATCTCAGTTTGTAATATAGATACTTAAATTGGGGAGAGAGCTTCAGGCTAACTAATGCTTTCTGCTTATTTAATTTAACAGACACTGTGTGTCAGACACGAGATCTCAAATATCTTACAAATATTGCCAAATAAGTCAAATAGATTAGAGGAAAAAAGCAAAGACTCAGTGAGTTTAATTAAATTGTTCAACATTACACAACTCATTTTTCTTCGTGGTACTTAAAATAAGTCAACTTGATCAATAATTAAGACACAAATTTTTACCTAATGTCTGTATCCCCTGATAGAATATAAATTCCATGGTCACTTTGTTTTCCCCAGAATCTAATCATGTATTTACTCTTGATTAATATTTACTGTATAAATAAATCACTGTTTTAAGGGAATAAATGCGTGGATCAAAATGAACTAAAATAGAAAAATATGATTAAGAATTACAGCAGTTTATTAGAGAGTAGGTTCTTCTCATCATTTTTTCAATTCCAAGCATCTTAAAGGTTTTCTCTGTCTTCTATTTTAATTTATTTCACATATTAACTGATTTTCTTCCTGTATTAGTTTCTAGTAGTTATGTCAAATTATTACAGAATTGACGGCTTAAAACAGCAGAAATGTATTCTTTCATAGTTCTATAGAACAAAAGTCTGAAATTCAGGTATTACAGAGTTCTCCTCCCTCTGGGGACACTGAGGAGAAGCTGTTCCTTGCTGCCTCTCTCTTCTAGTGACTGACAACATTCTTTGGCACTCCTAGCTTGTGGCTGCATCACTCTAATCTCTGCCTCCACTTTTTAGACTGCCTTCTCTGTCTGTCTGCATGTCACAGTTTTCTCTGCTTTTTTCTTATAAGAACACTTGTAATTACATTTATGAGCTACGCAGATAATCCAAAATAATCTTCCCAGGTCAGCATCCTTAATTTAACCACCCATGCAAAGATCTTTTTTTTCCTAATAAGGTAACATTTACAGGTCCTGAGTATTAGGAGTTGATATATGTAGATAACCATCATTCAACCCACTACTCCTGCCATATATGATATATCGTTAAATATTTTAGGGATTTTTCACTTGAAGGTCCTAGTACGAAAGGTTAAACTTAAAAAAGTAAAAATTAAGGTTGCTAAAGATATGTCTTCCTTTGGATCATGCAGAAAATTAAATTCTGTGAACAAATTTATTTCAGTTCAAAAGAGTTAAGACAAAGAGTTTGGAAAATTGGCGGGGTGTTTTCATTTACATCAAATTCAGTATGAATTGTCATATTATCCTGTACTCCATTCATTAGAAAATAGTTAAAATTATTTGCATTATTATTAATTATTCCTCATGAGTTCCCTCAATCTCAACACCTTACTTAAATGTCTCATCTCTATTTCTCACTTCTGAAACAATTTTTATTTGACTTGATATTTATTACTTTACACTAAAGAAAGAGCATAGGAAGAAAATTGGTGAAAACAAATGATTGGCCTATTTATTGGCCGAATGAATCAAAATAGAAAGAGAAATTAGAAACTCCCAAATTATGTCTTATCTGAAAAATAAAATAAATTATAAAATTGCTCCTTGTGAAATAAAAGAGATAAACTGAGAAACAAAGAACACTACCAATTTACAAATAGAGATACATGAAATTGATGGCAATAATCTTTTTGAGTTTCCCATCAAATTGACTGCTTTTTAAAAAACATTTTAATGCCCATTATTGGTATATTGTCATTCTGGGATTTCCATGACAGCAGTCACCTGGGTTTCCTGGAAAGCTTGCTTGGTATGAAGACAGCTGCCCTGAAAAGAGTTCAAATTCCTAAAACCACCTTGCTATGAGAAAGCTCAAGTTAGCCATATAGAAGGGCCATAAAGAAGCCTTCAGGTAACTACAGACTCACTCATTATCTCACTGACTTCATGAGGTATCCTAAGTGAAAGTCATGCAGCTGCTCAGTCAACCCAGAAATGTAAGAGATTATACTAAATTTGTTACATAATTTGAATATTTTCAGACAATTGTGACTCAAGTAATTTAAGTAAATTGCCCAAAGTCAACAAACAAGTAACAAATTTGAAATTCAAACCTAGTTTTTCATTTTAGTGCATTTTCAAATCCCATCCTATCATGTTATTTCTTCAGATGGCTCACCTTTGTTGTTTTTGTTTTTGTCTTCCACTGTTAGCGTTCTACTGAGGCATTATAACCTCATGAACTAGTTTCCCTCTATGCATAGTCTTCCTCCTTTATTCTCCTCCTCTTCATTATCATCATCATAATAGTAATAGTTTACATTTAATAAGTCTGAACTAAATAATAGGTGCTGGAGTCCAGCTCCAGGAGAGAGTCAGGGCTTGAGACGGGAGAATTGGGAAGCGGCGAAAAAGAAAAGACGAAAACCACAGGAAGCCTCTTCCTGGGGAGAGTTCAAGACTCTGCCAATTTTTATTTATTTTTCGCTAGCTTATATAGGTTTTCCACGCAGCCCTGTACCCACAAATGTATCTTATGTTGCTAACCAAACGCCCACATACATCCTTTTTGCACTCACAATAAGGTTGACCTTTAACAATTCCAACCACAGATGGTATTTTTCTTAAGTCAAACATTTATGAACATCCTGGTTTTCTTCCTAACTTTCTCATAACTATTTAGTATTATAGGCCTTTAATATCCCTTACCCTATAAGGCTAAACCTTAACCCTAAGTCTTATTTAACTTACTTACCACTATATATTTATTTCTATTAATCTTATTTCTATCCTTATGTCCCTATATTTTCCTATCACTTATACTATTATATATCTCTTATCTTACTATCTTATTATTAATATTCTAAATTCTATCTTCATTAAACTACTTATTTAATCCTAAAATATCTTAACCTATTTTTTATCTCAAATGGTTGTTTTCCACCAGCTCTCAGCTGGGGTCTGTTGTTTATGAGGAAGTGGCCGACTCATTCTTCTCGGCTTCCTGCTGTTTACTGAAAAACATCCTTACACACCCTAAGGGGCACCCTTTTTGCTGCAATCTCACCTCCGTTATGCCTATGTATAATTTTTGCTGTCAAATGCCATCATCCATTTGAACATCTATTATTTCAATTAAAGAGGGAACATTCTCAAGCCTATGCACACAATCCTTCAAAGTTAGGGAAGGTCCGTCAACAGGATTCATGGGGCTTTGCCTCTGTCATGGCCGCATTTTACTGGGGCCTTGCTCCTAGCCGGGGTTTTTCCTGTTTTCAGGTCCCTTTTACCTTACTTTTACTAGTGATTGCGGCTCCCAACAAATAGGTACCTAAATAATAGGTACCTAGCATGTGATGTGTAACAAGGACTCTGTGAATGTTTCATTAAATATTTTCCCAAACCATTCCACATGTTATAATCAAATTGTCATATCTAGATTCTGAATTTAATAAACCCTATTTTACTTAAACATTTCTTTTTCTTTTGGTATAGGGGCCATATTCTTTATGGCATTTTTATCCTAAAACATATGGTAGAAAATAAATGGATATTGAGGTAATTTTAACTGGTGATAAATACCTTGAAAAAAATAATAAATTGAGCAATGCACAGGTCGAGCAACCTAATCTCAAAATCCAAAATCCAAAATGATGCAAAATCTAAAACTTTTTATATGCTTACATGAGGTCATATGTGAAAAATTCCATATTTGTTCTCTTGTGACAGGTCACAAACAAAATGCAGTCAAAACATTGTTTTGTGCATAAAATTATTTTCAATGTCTTAGTGTGTATACCTACTATACATGGGTATATATGAAACAATAAAATTTTGTGCTCAGACTTGGGTCATATCCTTATAATATCTCATTTATGTAATGCCGCTATTCCAAAACCCCCAAAATCTGAAATCCAAAACACTTCTGGTCTCAAGTATTTTGCATAAAATATTCTCAACATGTAATACATAGTATACCTTAGGCATAGTGGGTCAAGAGACTACCTTGTGTCAGACAGGGATCTCTGAGAAGATGACAATGTCTGAGATTTGAATGGTGGAAATGAGCTAATCAAATTCACATTAAAAAAGAAGAAGGTTCAAGCAAGATGTTTAGCAATGCAAAGACTCTGAGCCTAAAAGTAGCTTGAGCAATTCAAGAGACTAAAATGATGTTTATTTTCCTGGAATATAACGATTAAAGAGAAAGCAATATTTAAAAAGAGATATCATAAAGGTTGCCAGGGATTGTCCTAAGTCGGATGTCGGATGTTGCCGTGATAAGGAATTTGGCTATTATAACTAGTATAGTAAAGAGGCAATGAAGTTATTGCACAAAGGAGTCAATATGAGATGATTTATAACTGCTATTTAGCAGGGCAAATGCAGAAGCAGAGAGGACATAAACATAGCCTTGGAGAGTTGAATTTGAGAGCCCACTGGAGCTGTGAATGGGAGATGGCAGTGAAGAAGAAGAAAATGAATGTAGAATAAATGGAGTGCTTTGATAGGTAGAATCTGAGAAATAAAGAAAAGAAAAGGATCAAGAAAAACCAACAACACTTACTATAAGAAGTTGTAGAAGGCAGGTTTCACTTACAGAAATTAAGACTGGAGGAAAAAGTTTCTGAAGAGTTCTGTTTTATTTGGTTCAAGAGACCTATAAAAATGCAATATAGTCATTTAATTGTTTAGGCAGTAGATACATGGTCTGAACAAGAGACGAATGTTTGGAAACATCAGCAGGTAGAGTGATAAGATTGAATGAAATCACTTTAAGAGAAAGATAGAAAAGAGGGTGCAGGGATGATTCTGACAAAATGTGAAGGATGACAATTTGGAGCATGGAAGGGACTCAGAGAGAGAAGAGAAGAAAAGCAATGTAAATAAACCTAGACTGTGTGTTTTCTTAGAATCATTTTCTAAGTTCTTTGAGTGTGCACATATATGGCTTTGTATGGGTACGTGTTTTTATATATATATTTAAATTTAGAGCACAATGAAGGCCAAGAAATGTTAATTGGTTTTAGTCACACAAAGGACTGAATTCTGAATTACTCTCCTTTAAATTATGTTTCTCTTGAATAACTTGTTGAGAATTTCTGGGATGATTATGGGCATTTTTTGTCTCTATGATCAGACCTGAATAGAAAGCCCTGAACCTTTTCTTTTTGTGTCTTTACAACTGGTCAGTAGTCAAGGCCAGACTTGTGGCCCCCCTGCTCTGAAAGTACTGAACACTCTGCCAGGAGATGCTTCCTGATCCAGTCATACTTAGATCCACAGTAATGACTGGCCCACAATGGCAGCTGATTAGAACAACAGTCTCCAGAGTCTGTAAATACCTGAAATATCTCTGAAAAATGGTTTCATTCAGTTCAGTTTAGGTTTCCATAAAAAATTACTTAGATGATAAAACACAAATTGATTCTTTCCCTTAAAATTGATAAATTCCTCAACTGTAAAGAAACAAAACAAAAAGAATTCCTTTTTTTCATATGTAGGTCTATTGACTTTGACTTTTTAAAAATTTATTTATTTATTATGAGATAAACAATGCAACTGGTGACAGATCAACAAATCCTAATTTGTCAACTCATCCATCAATCTGTATTAGTTTAAAATATAGAAACCAATAGTATATGACATAATGTGGACTGATGGGAATGAAGGATTTGTTTAATTAAATTTAATTTTTTTTGAAGTGCCTTATAGTCATATTTAAAACATAGAGTGTAATAAATACAGGTAACAAATATTGCTTAAACCCAAACTATACCTTTTAATAATAACAGACTAGCAGTTCTCTCTCTTCAATAAATATTTAAAGAATATCAGTTTGAAGGAGTATACCATGATTGGCTGACAAGTGACAACCTGCACTCAACCAACTGACTAACTTAAGTGAAATAACTCAGTGTGGCAGCCAGATGTCCAGATCTGGTCCTGCTTGTATATCAGCCACTTGCCAAACCTTTAAGACACCCACAGATTTCTATGCCATTGTGTTGAAACAACCCCCTTCTCAATCCTTAATTTTGCATATTCTTTTTAAATATTCATTTTGGACTTACCTCTCATTCACTCTATTCATGGTTCTACATTCATCATCTCCCTGCCCTTACTTGACAGGTCAGCAGAGTCTCTGCATTTATAAAGCACCACACCCTAGGCTATCATGTAACCAGACTAACATTGACTTCAATCACCCTGGGAAAGAGGGTTGGAGATTCAGCTACCTTAACCTCAATGTTGACTTCATTGCTTACAAATATTTATTGACTATATAATTAATGGATCCCTTAATGAGCCCCATGTACTTCATGTGAATGTTCTGTTCCTGTAATTAGATTATAAACCCATTGGGGCCATTGGTTAACCCTTGGGGTATATTAACACATTGCCTTGCACATGGTTGATAATAAAAAATATTGGCAAAAAAAATTAGCTGGGCGTGGTAGCGCGTGCCTGTGGTTTCAGCTACTTGGAAGGCTGAGGCGGAAGGATCACTGGAGCCAAGCAGGTAGAGGCTGCAGTGGCTGGGAGTGGTCACTGCACTCCAGTCTGGGCGACAGAGTGAGACTCCAACTCAAAATATATATATATATCTCTCTCTATATATAGATATATATATATAGGCTAATAGTGAAACAGAATTACAAATAAATATTTACAAGTTTATCTCTTTCACTAGCTTTGCTAGAAATTGCATTGAATTAATTCTTATGTGCCCTTAACTTCTTTCAAAGGTCATAAAGCTAGGAAAAAATATATGCTTATTGAATATAATTATACACCACATAAATGCATCCATTTATATGAACCCTGGTGGAGAGATATGTATATATATTTTATAATTTGATTGTCATATTTCTTTATATTCTTGACTTAATTATGTGTTATACATTATTGTTTTTAACTATATTTGTTTTACCTTTCTTGTTCATTTTTAAATCACTTGAGAAAGAGTGAAAATCTATAGCTTCATTTGTAAGCCTTCATAGCGATTAAAGTATTAGTCTGCAGTGATGCTACTCAATATATGTAATTGATCATGTTATTAATTGCCTGTCTGTATAAACTTTGTTCAAAGTAAAGTTGTGTCACAAGAGTACAACGCATACTAACCAAAAAATTAAGCAGAGTTCCAACTTGCAAGTCTGTAGATTTTTTGATATCTTTTTACAATGTTGGATGACTGTTTCATAACATTAAGTTTCTGGGTTTACCTGATCATTTCGAAGAATATATAAGATTGCTAAACTTAAAATAAATGTTTCTAAAACATAAATTACTTAGCCACGCTTATGAAATGAATAAAAAATAAAACAAGCATAATTCTGGCCAGTCTCAAAACAATATTTTTTTTAGAAAAAGAAGTGTTAGTCTCACTATTCTCACAAATCTAGGGTGAGGGCTTTGCTCCCTAACTCCATCACACATCATACTTGTAGTATTTTTATGCAAAAGAATATCAGAGTAAAAAAAAATGCACAGACACACACACAGCAATTTTTACATGTGTAAATCTTCATTTTTTTAATATGGGATTTTAAAAATAATACTCAGAATGTATTAGTCATATTAAAATTTAGTTCACCAGATTCCAAATATAGACAAATCTAAATAAACAGTCTGCTAAATAATTGTGGCTCTAGTTAGCTTTTTGACTTTTCACCTTCTAACCTAAACATTTCAATATACTGTAGCAGATCATACAGCAATTAAATGGATTACTCATCTCTTATATTCCTGCTTAATATGGTGAATGTTCTACAAAAAGTTAGTCATAGGTTATGCATTTTATGTGATATTATAGGATATATTATCAGAATTATATTTGATTCCTCAAATAGGACTTTTTTTCATCCCAAATTCAATGTTTGCATTTGAAGAGGATCCTTGCTTTTTCTTGTCTGGATATCTGTAAATCTAATAACAAATATAAGTGTTTATAATTGCAATCACTTCCATTTTCTTCTTCATCTACTGCCGAAATAACTTTTGAAAACCCAAGCTTATTCTTCAGCGCCTAGCCCTGTAAACTATACAAGTGTCCCAACACCACTTTTCATGATTTCACACTTTATACAGATGATGCTTCTTTGGTACGACTTGGGCCGTTGTGCATATTTCTATTATTTTGCTTCTAGTCAACTATTTAAATTTTATACCAGAATGTTCCAACATATAAATTTTTCTATCTCCTGAAGATCAACACAAGTTTCAAAATCAAACATCCAACTATGAGACCAAACAAAAAATGTCAGTGCCAAGGTCATAAGTTTCTAAAATGCTTGAGTTATTTCATGTGTATGATAATTTCAAAAAACCCAGTATAATTTGATCAGCAATAACAATAACTTCACCAAAAAATTCTAGAAGAGTTTATAGTTATTGCATAAATGTGTACTCATTTGCTAATTACTTAATACATCGCAAATAACAACCAAATAGTGTGTTTTCATTTATTTAGAAATAAGTTTAGAAAATTATATAGTAAATCCATATTTTGGTAACAGAAATTTATTGTCTTTTCAGAAAACTCATAGGCAAGTATACAGAATATTAAAAATGTATTCTTTTATGTTTTTATTATTTTTGGTTAGTTTATCAACTAATCCTTGAGTAGACTTATTGGTTTAGTACCTGTCACCTGATGAGTTAACACATGTAATCATAGCGAAACAACAACCGGACAACAGTTATCATTTGCCGTTTATTCATATTACTTGTTATTTATTTCTTTTTATTGCTAGGTTGAAGATTAAATAGTTTGAGTGGATTGTTTTTGCAATTTAACAGAAGTGACTGGAAGCTTTTAATGTAGGGTTAATGGGTTTTTGAGATACCAGAACATGAACAAGTCATTAGTCAAAAAAAAAAAAAGTCTCATTTGCAAAGTATCAATTAATTCATCTAGCTTTTCCTTTGTTACAGAAAATATAATCAAGCAGCACTTAGGTCTTCATATTCTCAATTAGTCGTTCAGTCCCTCCATAACTGTTATTTATAACTGTGGAATTTCTACAATTAGGGGAAGCAAATGTGAACCAATTTGAGGAAAATCAACAAACAAAGAGCAGGAGGAAGTAATGGTTATGTTTTAAGTTGTATGTGGTAGTTAATTTTATGTGCCACCTTGGGCCAAGAGGTGCTTAGATATTTGGTCAAACATTATTCTGGGTGGGTCTGTGAGGGTGTTTCTGGATGAGATGAACATTTTAATCAGTAAACTCAGTAAAGTTGTTGGTACTCCCTAATGTGGGTGGGCTCCATTCAGTCAGTGGAAAGCCTCAATGGAACACAAAGGCTGAGCAAGAGAGAATTTCTTCTTCCTAACTGCCTCCTTGCTGAGACATTGTTTTGTTTTGTTTTTTCCTGTTATCAGGCTCAAATTGAAACATTTAATCATTGTTCCAACCTTGTTGGCTTTCAGCCTGAGTAACCTCATTGGTTTTCTTAGCTCTCAGGTCTTCAGATGGGAACTAGAACTACATCATTGGCACTCCTGGGTCTCCAGCTTGCTGGATACAGATTCATGGTTTCATATGCCAATTTTCTGTCCTAAATAAATACATCTTATAGGCTCTGTTTCTCTTAATAAATCTTACTAATACATGCTATATTCTGATATAAATTGAATTCAACAAAATATGCCTAAAATCTATTTAAGTGAAGATAACTAAAAATATGTAAATTAACTTAATTCATTTTTTAACCTTTCTTATTTATTTATATTTAGTAATTATTAATTAATTATGTAGTAATCCAGTGCTATGTGCTAGTTACTGTCCAAGGCGCATGCGATGAAATAATAGTGAACCAACAAAGATCCTGGCTGCCATGAAGCTAAGTTAAAAGGTAAATAACAAAACAACATAGAAAAAAGAATAGTAAGTAACTAAAACAACATATAATAAATTATTAGTATGCTGAAAGAGGTTACACCTTATGGAGAAATAGAAAACCATAGGCAAGTTAAAGGGGGTCAGATGCACTGGGAGCAAGTGCAGTTAACAATTTCAAAGAGTAGGTAAAATGGTCTTCACTCAGAAGGTGAGTTCCCAGCCAATCTTGAAAAGGTGTGAGAGGTACTTACACAAATATCTTGGGGAATGATATACTAGATAGAAGAGCCAATTCTAAGGTGAAAGATGCCCAGAATAGTCAACAAAGAACCAAGGGACCAGGGCATCCTGAACCAAATGATCCTAGCTGGAGGTGAAATAGAACGAGTTGAGAGCAGAAATAGGAGAGAGAGCTCAAGGGCCTTCTTGACCAATGGTAAGAAATGAGCTTTTGTGCAGAGTGATAGGGAGTTACTGAAAAAGTTTAAAGTAGAGGAATAATGTATTTCCCTCTGGCCTGGGCCTGGTGACTCACACCTGTCATCCCACCGCTTTGGAAGGCCAACATGATAGGATCGCTTATGATCAAGAGAGTTTGGGACCAGCCTAGACAACCAGTAAGGTCTTATCTCTCTAAAAAATAGTTTCAAAAATTAGCAAGATGTGATAATATGTACCTGTCAGCTCCTCGAGAGACTGAGGCAGGAGGACCACTTAAGTCCAGGTATTTGAGGTTATAGAGAGTCTCATTGTGTGGCACCGTCCTTCAGCTTGGGGGATAGAGTAGGTTTTTTTAATAAAATAAAAAGAGCACTCTCTATCTCGCAAGTAGGCTGGAAGAAGGAAAAAGTGGAAGCATTTAACACAGGTAGAGGTTTTTACAATAATCCAACCAAGAGCTGAGGGCAATTCAGAGGAAGTTGCTTGCAGGAGATGTGCTAAGAAGTGGTTGGATTCTGGGTTTAGCAAAAGAGATTTCTTGGAAGGTGTCAAGGACTTCACCAAATCATTATCTTGAATAACTGGAACATGGGTGTCATTACCTCAGGTAAGATTGTGGGTAGAGTAGGTTGGGAAAACAACAGTTAGGGAATTGTTTGATTATTTTGTTTTTTCTGTTAGGTAGCCAATATGGAGATGTCGAGAACGCGGACAGACACGAGTTTAAAATTTGAGAACCAGATGTGCCTTAAAGTTATACATCTGAGAGTTACCCTATAGATGGTATTAAAAGTCACATATTTAAGCAGATTCCCAAGTGAATCAGTGTTGATACTGAGAAAACAGAATGTGGAACTAAGCCTTGAAAATAAAAGAAGAGACTGAGGAAGAAAAGTGGAAAACAGCCACTTGTGAAACACAAAGAAAATCAAGAGAATGTGGACTATTGGAAATAAAAACTGAGTGAAGAATGGGGTGTTCAAGGAGAAGAGTAATGCACTCTCAAATGTTGTTGTCAGGTCGAGAAAGAGGATTGAGCACTGGATTTAGCAATGTGGAAGTCACTGATGACTTTTATAAGAAAAGTTTGGAGGCACAGTGGGATTGAACTTTAATGAATACTTTCAAGTGACATGTATACATTTCTATAAACTCCTTTAATTTATGACAATCACAGCAAGATATTTTATGTCAAATTAAATATAAAAGTATCTTGTTTCATATATATATATATGAGTGTATATGTGTGTATACACACACACATGCATCCACACACACACAGGAGACCAAAAAACAAAACAAAACAATTTATTTATAAAAAATTCTGTGTTTATTCTTACATGTTTAAACATCAGTCACCTTCAAAGTACTCTTTATTCCATGCAATACACCCATTGAGACACTTTTTTTCACTGCTCAAAGTTTGGTCCAAACAGTTTTGAACTCATCAATTTTGATGCCTCTGTCATTTTTTGTTTCACCTCTCTACATCAGCAAAACGTTTCCCTTGGAGGACTTTTTTCACATGGGGGAACAAACAAACAAAAAAGTCACCAGGTGAATATGGAGGGCGAGGCATGGGAATCATGCCAGTTATGGTTCATAACTGCTGAACACTCAGCATGGTGTGAGCAGATACATACACTCATAAATCACCTATCATAAAATGGACAAACTACGTTGAAAGGATCTCTCCAAAAAATAAAAAAATTCACTGAAACTGAACCCAGCATCACACAACAACGCTACCTGGTACACTGATGCTGATGTGTTCCCAGAATACTTACTTACTGGGAGAAGCCTGTACCACTGGGGTCTGTCCTCCAAAGATGATTCCATTTTTGTAGGTCCTCCCTCATACTGAGGCTGGGATGCAATGGAGTGATCATCTCTCACTGCAACCTTGTTCCTCGTGCAGATGAACCTCACAATCTCATTCTCCCAAGCAGCTGGAACTGCAGTTTCATGTCACCACACCAACCTAGTATCTGGCTTCTTACGTGAGCTTCTATTATTTTTAGGTATACTAAAACATAACCAATATAGATGTATTTCTATTTCAAATGTACTTTGGAATGTTTCTATTTATAGAGTGCGTATTTGAATTAAATAATTAAGAATATAAGATTCACCTCCTATTAAAGAACTCCCCTATGAACCTTTAAGATCCCTAAATCCCTGCATTAATTCCATTCTTCTACATGTTCCAGAATGGTATGACCATGCTTCAGCTAAATCATAGTCATACCAGTAAGGCAATCAATACCTTAAGCTCCATAATCTTCAGTGTCACATCAATCTGATTACTTTGTCTAGGTAGTAGTAGTAGTAGATGTGTGAAAATGGGACAAAAATAAACATAAGAAACCTGAGAGGGAAAAACATCAGGGCACTTCTGAATACCACTGGAAATGTTTGCTTCATCAAATTTGTTATAAAAACAAACAAAACTAATCATGATTTGATTCTCATATAGTAATTATTATCTCACAAACATGTGTATAAATCTAATTAAATCAAATCCCTCAATATATACCTTATTCTGTGCCATTTCAATGTATGAGCTACAAATATCAAGTAATTGTTCAATGCTTTAAATATATCCAATGATAAATATCTTCAGTATCCTGAAACACTGTATTACACAGTTCATAAAAGTCAGACTACTCAAACTACTGTTTAGGGTGATAGTCATAAATTTTAATTTTCACTATAAACACTGAAGGGTAGAGATAAGCACTGATGTAATAAATCAAATTAATTCAAACAGGAAATAAAATTTAAGCAGAGAGTTTTTTCTAAATACTATTTTATTTGACAAATATAAATCACGCATATTAAAAAGTTCAAGACTAATTGATCTTTTTGCAAGTTCTTGAAAGAAAATTGAATGAATTTATCTCATCTCAAGACCATATATGTTTGCAGCATAATAAAGTACCCCACTTTTATTTCAGCTAATTATACATTTTCTAGTTTTATAAATAAGCTATTTAAACACCACTTCTAAAATTTTACTTCATTGGGAACCTATGTGTATTTTTTAAATGTCAACCAATTTGTGTACTTGCCATAGATCATTTGATATTCAAAAATAATATCCTTTTATATTAATTGTGCTGAGATGATTCTATTCAGATAATTAATTAGCAAAACACTTTAAAATTATAAATGCTATATTTTTAGGTATTTTATTATGTGCTAAATCAGAAGCACACCTTGAGTTTCTCCCTGAAAATTCCCATCTTTCTCTCTTTGCTTCACTGAACACCCTATAGTTTCCCAAGGTGAAAAATAAATAAAGACTCCAATAATGAGTAGTTCCCCAAAGCACATCTTGTCTTGATTTGGAATACTTTTAACAAAGGTAAGAATAAACAGTTTCCATGTGTTTAATCAAAACTTTGGAAATTTGCATTACACTTTTTTCCTTTTAAATATATAAATGAGTTCCTGTTCAAACTGATAAAGTTTCTTTTAACTATTCAAGTGATATGTTTTGATACAGAGTTTCCAATGTCTTAATCTAAAGACAGGTTTATTATTGATAACGGTTGAGATTATGAGGGAAGGTTTACTGATTTCCTTCTTTCCTGTCACCCAAGGCTCTTGTGAATGGTTTCCTGTTTCTATCACACTTGTCTAGTTAGAATGTTTTAACACTTCTTTTCCCATGTCTAATTCTATAAAAGTGTTGGACACAAAACTGAATGTGTATGAAATGTTAATTAATTGTATTTGTTTTTATTCATTGTGATGTGGTTTATTTCATTTAGAAGATTGTCTAAAAAGAGAACAGCAAATGAACAAATCCCTGAGCTATATACCTAGATTCATATATGAGCAAATACAACAATATTTTAGGCTACTCATAGAACCAACCTAAGATGACTTGAATCCTTAAATGCAATTGTACCAAAATTGAACCTATAGTGAACAGATGTCCAGTAAACAGGGGAAATGAAACAAATAGAATTATTATCATCCCTAGACTTTCTTAACTGGTCTTTCCTATAATACTTGGACACAACTGCTTTCCTGAGAATATAAACCTTGTGGGTTGTATAACCTCTTTTTAATAAATGAGGTTAATTATAAAATAGATTTACCTAATCATAAAATAACAGATCTGAGAAAACTTTTAAACTATCAACCAATTTAGTCTTACAGCTTCATATCTAAAACAATGAGAACTTATCATTAAAAAATTTTCCTTAAGAAAAATTTGAAAAGTAAATGTTAGTCTTGCCGGGTTCGATGGCTCAGCCTGTAATCCCGCGCCTTTGGGAGGCTGAGGTGAGTGGATTGCCTGAGCCCGCGGGTTCGAGACCCGCCTGGGCAGTGAGACCTCATCTCTACAATAAATCAAAAAATCAGCCGGTTGTGGTGGCGCATGCCTGTAATTCTGGCTACTTGGAAGGCTGAGGCGGAAGGATCGCCGGAGCCCAGCAGGTCGAGGCTGCGGTGGCCGGGAGCGGCCACTGCACTCCAGTCTGGGCGACAGAGTGAGACTCCAACTCAAAACAAAACAAAACAAAACAAAAAAACCCATATGTACTGATATTAGGCAAATGATTAACTTGTATAAGAAATATAATTTACTTCTTGAATGCTGTACGTCATTAGTTTATGCTTAACATTTTATATGAATTATCAAATGTAATTTTCAAGTTTCTATATAATAAAATTTAATTAATATGTCATGTTTTAGGGTAACACCTTTGGGTTCCCTCCCATTGTGGGAGCTTTTCTGTCCTCTCAATAAATCCTGCTTTCTAAAAAAAAAAAAAAAGTCACATTTAAAAAATGAGTCTAAAAGTTAAAGTTATTAAAGTAAAATCTACAAGATCAAATGTACACAACATTAACACAACTTCATGGTCAATTCAAAAATTCGTGTGTTTTTGCTATGTACTCTTATCTCTATTAAGATACTTATAACTGCAAGATACTGATAATTTCAACAATCACATACTGCAATGGCTTTGGTCTGAATAAATATATTGCGTTCACCAAAACTACAGTGTATAATAGTAGCCACTACCCACAAGTGCCTATTAGAATGTGGTTAGCTGAATTGAGACCTGCTGTAAGGTAAAATACATGCCAATTGCAAAGTCTTGGTTCTTAAAAATAAACAAAATACATAATTAATATTTTAGATTGATTATACACATCACCACACTTAGATATATGGAGTTATATAACCTATATATTAAAATTAGTCTTCTTTGTTTCTTTGAAGCTTTTTTAGTGTGGCTAGCAGAAAAATTAAAATGACACGTATGACTTATTTGTGCGATTCACATTTTATTTTTGTTGGACAGCACTGCTCTAGAGCATTGTTTATTTACAATAAATGACACTATTGATGATAACAATGCTGAATGAAAAATCAGAGAGGAGGATACAAAAATTACACACATTCGATAAAAATACCTGCCAGTCTTTTAAGTTTCTTATAAATGATAAGATCTCTTGAGGTTTCCATTTCATTTTCTCTGGAACCTAGGGAAACCACACTCATTATATCTGTCATGTGCAGTGACAGGTGTAGTCACAGCTGCAAAAGGATCTCCTTTTAAATCTCAATTTCCATGTTCTGAAAATGAGGAATATTTCACCTTTCATCTGGAAATTTGCCATTACTTAGCCTCAGGCCAAAAGCTTTATTTTTTAAAAAAAATCTTTAAAAATTGCATAGGTGGTAAAAATATACTTTTTTCCTTTTCCAAATATTCTGGATAAAATTACTTTATTAAGTGAATTAAAATTATATAAATATAAAATATTCAATAAAAGAAATTTTTTTCAAATTAATAGGCAAAATAGTTATACCTCAGATGTGACTAAAAACAGTCAACTCAGTTATTCAAATGAGAAGAGAAAAACTTGTTGCGAATTTGCATTTGAAATATTAAAAGATTAATTATGCACTCCTTTTACTTCAGATTATAAAGAAAGATCACCCTGTGACTCAGGTCTTTGTTTTTGTCTTTCGTCCATAACTTACCAGTTGTTATGAGAAGCAAGGTCTAAAAATTATGCTTCAGGGTAAGCAGCTGTGGAAATTATCCTGCCCTTTATCACTCTGAAGAATTTCTAAGTAAAGTCTTAAAAATTTGTTGTTTGTTTTTGTTTTTTCTTGCATAAGGAGAAGCTCCTAATAATAAGTGCTGGTTTGAGAAACAAATCTTTTTTTTTTTTTTAAATAGCTAAAACGTTTTAGGGTTCTTTGAATTGTTCAATTCCTATTGTGATTATGAAAGTTATAAAAGGGAACATATAGAGAAGGTCTCAAAAGTCTTAGTCATACTTTACGGTACAGTGATTGGGGCATCACAAATAGGCAAAGGTGTAACAGAAAATTTAAGAATTGCTAAGGATAAAGAGATTAGCCACACACAGATTTCTACACTGTTATTCATATAGCATATCTATTGTGTTCTTTATTATATGTTTTACCCATGCTGAGTATGAAGAAATACAGAAATAAAAAACTAATAGTCGCACTTTTTATCTCTAGAAGAATAGGAACTAGCATATACTGAGAGATGATCCCAATCAAAATTAGTAATTGATGGAAGACATTCAGCCAAAAACTTTATAAGCCCATAACTGAGCTAACAAAATATAAATGAACTGCAAAAACTAAATCAAAGAGAAAAACATAACCCTGGGGAGTAAGAGAGCACCAAGGTTGATAGTCACACCTGAGGGTTTCTGTTCTTCAATAAGAATGAATTCTACGGTCACACTTTTTCTTTTTCATTTCATTTTAATGACCGTGGAATATAAAATGAAAAGCAACATGTTGACACAATTAAAATATCATTTTTAGGAGTAATATATTCATATCAGAGTGCATCACTAAAATAATCAACCAAATGTAGGCCTTTTTCAATTTTATGCGAGTTTTTAAATGCCTACTAACACAAATATAGCAACTCCTGAATTTTGCCTCCAGAGGGATTATGTCTCTGAACTTTCAGACAAATACTATGAAATCAAGAGTCTCAGATGATATGGATCAGATACCTGATGTCAATTTTAGTGCTGTGGTTTTATGTGTCCCCCAAAGTTCATGTTGTAACCTTAATCACAGTGCAACAGTGTTGAGAGAAGGGACATTTAAGGGGTAATTAAGTCCCAAGGGTTTTTTCCTCACTAATGAATTAAAGCTGTTATAGAGGGAGTGGGTTCCTTTCAAAAGAATGAGGTTGGCATTTTTCCCTCTCTCTTCACCCATGTGATGCCTTCTACCATGTTGTGATGCTAAAAGAAGGCACTTACCAGATACCAGCCCCTTGCTCTTGGGCTTCCCAGTCTCCAAATTCTAAGAAATAACCTCTATTTTTTATAAATAACCCAGTTTGTGGTATTCTGTTGCAGCAACACACAATGGACTAAGACACATTGATAGATGATGATATTAAAAACACATGAAGATGGTGTATAGAAACACTTGAGTTCATATTTGTGAACAGGGTTAAGGGAATAAGGTAGGTCATAACATACAGAACTAATAAAAGCAAGAGCCTCCTAACACTGCTGGAGTTGATGTAGTAAGAAAATAATGTGATTTGTGCAACAAAGAAAAGGGGCCACTCAGTGGAAACTTAGTTTTGCTGTGATGCTCTCCTGATGTCCTGAAGAAAGGAGGAAGCAAGAAAGTTTACCCGATGTCTTCCTCCTCCAATAGTCTTGCTTTTATGTTACATCAAGTAAACTTTTCCCAAAATCAGTCAATAAACTTTGTGAAATTTTATGGCCTTTTAAATTATCAGAAGGGTGATTGAACTATAAAAAATGCATGATGTATTTTGATTATTGAATAATACAAAGGACAATATTTTGAGTACTTTTTATATTGGTGGGTTCAAAATAGATAATTTAAGACTAGAGACCATATCTTCTGTTTAGTCCATTACGGCCTTCATATTTTGGAATGTAGTCATTAAACACACACACACACACATCATCATCATCAAACAAACACAGAAACAAACGAATATTCTTTGTAAATATGGTGTTACATTGAGTAAAATGATGCCTTGGTTTTCTTTTATATAAAAACCAAACAATAAAATAAGAAGGCTAAGAAAACAAATGCATATGCCAGACAGAACAACGGATTTCTTATTTCCTATGCTTATATATTAGATAAGAAATTTGTGGTGCTTCATCAGCAAAAAAATTACGCCTGAATATATTAAAAATTTACAAGGCACAGTAGGTGTAATGAGACTATTCAAATGAGTAAAATGTCCCTTTTCTCAAGGATTTTATTTGAGGGGGAATAGCACACATTTAATAATGTCAGACACAATGTAAGTATTGAAAGAGATTTAATCTCAATATTGGTAGAAACATATAGGAAAAGAATTTATTTCTTAATGGAAGTATCTGGAGAGGTTTAAGGAGAAAAGATAGTTTTTTGAGTAGAGCATGGAAGACAGAATCAGGAGAATGGATTATTCTCTGGAGAGGGAGTAGCATGTGAAAAATAATCTAGGAATAGAGGTAGATAATCCAGAAGAGGTTCAGACTGTAATATTTTAATCAGAACATTTGATATTTTTATTTAGATCAGAAGATACAACCAGGAATGAAAATTATGGTCATACTTCAATGTACTTGAACACTATATGTATAAGTATATTATAAACAATAATTCTATAAGGCTCTATCAGTGCAGCAATGGCATCAAAATGATTAAATAATTTGTTAAAATTTTGAATCATTACATGTTAAAAAATTATTTATCCATATATTATGTTTTCATGAAAAGTGAAAAATGTATAAAATAAGATATCTAGAACTGTTTGGTTAGGAAAACAGGTGCATATATATGAATTCATTTTTTTGTGATATAAATGCATGCAATAATGCCTGCACTAAGAAGACTATATACCAGTATCATCTTTGTTATTGAAAACTTCATTACTGGAGGTTGAAATACTGTTTGGTTTTCCCACAATGTGAAAACACTCCCACATGTGCCTTGGCAGGTGTAGAGAAATTTAAATTCAATGTCATGATTTATAAACTTGGACAAAATGGAAACTAGCAGGTGTATAATTAGAGTAGTGCTATTTGGGAAATGAAAAAAAGAGATAAACTGGGCTCGGTGGCTCAGCCTATAATCCCACGCCTTTGGGAGGCTGAGGTGAGTGGATTGCCTGAGCCCACGGGTTCGAGACATGCTTGGGCAGCAAGACCTCATCTCTACAATAAATCAAAAAATCAGCCAGGCGTGGTAGCGCATACCTTAATTCTGGCTTCTTGGAAGGCTGAGGCGGAAGGATCGCTGGAGCCCAGCAGGTCGAGGCTGTGGTGGCCGGGAGCGGCCACTGCACTCCCATCTGGGCGACAGAGTGAGAGTCCAACTCAAAAAAAAAAAAAAAAAAAAAAAAGAGACATACACAATTTAAAATATTCATAAAATGAATACTAAAATATGCAATACCTAGATTATAAAAAGTAACTGAATTAATACTTAAGGCTACTGCTGCTCAGACTTTTTTTAAAGTAATTTTTTAAATTTTAAAGATGAGGGGTAAAATGCAAGGTTAGGTATACAAGTGTTCATAATTCAGATACCCTTGTTGATAAGGTATGTCCCCTCCCCCACCAGATTCCCACTAATGCCAATCCCTCCTCCCCCCACATCCCGGCGGTTTCCTGTACTGCCAATCCTTTTCTTATAGTATTATGATAATTGTTCAAGGCCCACTTATGAGTGAGAACACCTGATACTCAGTTCTTTGTTTCTGTGATAGATAACTCAGTATTATAGACTCTAAATCCATCCAAGTTGCTGTGAAGTTCATAATTTTGTCTTTCTTTATGGCTGTGTAATACTCCAGCATATATGTACCACATTTTTTTTTATCCAGTCCTCTTTAGATGGGCAGCATGGTTGGTTCCATGTTTTTGCTATTGTGAGCAATGTTGCAATAAACGTACATGTGCAGGTATCTTTTTTCATAGAGTGATTCGAGTTCTTCCGGGTATATTCCTAGTAGGGGGATTGCAGGGCTGAATGGAATGTTGATTTTTAGATATTTTAGGAATCGCCAAACTGTTTTCCACAGAGTTTGTATTAGTTTACACTCCTATCAACAGTGTAGAAGTATTCCCTTTTTCTCACATCCTCTCCAGCATCTGTTGGTTTTTGAACTATTGATGATGGCTATCCTAGCTAAAGATAGGTGGTATCTCAGAGTAGTTTTAATTTGCATTCCTTTGATGACTAGTGAGGCTGAGCATTTTCTCATGAATCTGTTGGCTGCTCATATGTCTTCTTTTGAGAAGTTTCTATTCATATCTTTTGCCTACTTTGTAATGGGGCTGTTTGTTTTTTTCTTTTTCGGATGTATGAGTTCCTTGTACATCCTAGATGTTAGGCCTTTGTCAGACATACAGTTGGCAAATATTTTTTCCCAATCTCTGGGCTGGCTTCCCACTCTCTTGATGGTTTCTTTGGCTTTGCAGAAGCTTTTCAGTTTGATGAGGTCCCATTTGTCTAACTTATAACTTATGACATGGAAAGTTGGGTTTTGATCAGGAATTGGTTGTCAGTTCCAATTTCCATAAGGGTGTCTTCTACATTTTCTAAGGTTATTATAGTTTAGTGTTTTACGTTTAGGTCTAATTCATTTAGAGTTGTTTTTTGTGTATGGTGATAGGTGGAGGTCTTGTTTTAATCTTTTGCATGTAGTCAACCAGTTTTCCTGGCACCATTTACTGAATAGGTTCTCCTCTCCCCAGTAGTTGGTGGTGGAGACTTTGTTGAAGATGAGTTGGTTGAGAAATTGGGGTTTTGCCTCTGGAATCTCTATCCTGTTCCATTGTTCTAGATTCCTGTACTTGTACCTATAACAGGCTATTTTGATTATTGTAACTTTATAATAAAGTTTAAAGTCTGGGAGTGTGATACCTCCTGCTTTTTCTTTTTCTCTCTCTCTCTCTTTTTTTTTTTTTTTTTTTTTGCTCAGGGATTGTTTTGGCTATTCATGGTCATTTATGTTTCCATCTGAATTTCTGTATTGCCATTTCCAGGTTGGAGAAGAATGCTGCTAGTAATATAATGGGTATTGTGTTAAATCTGCAAACTGCCTAGGGTAGGATGAACATCTTAACAATGTTGATTCTTCCAATCCATGAACTTGGAATATTTTTCATTTTGTTTGTGTCATCTTTGATTTCTTTGAGCAGTGTTTTGTAGGTTTCATTGTAAAGGTCTTTCACGTCTCTGGTTAGAAAGATGCCAAGGTATTTCTTTTTTTCTTTCTTTCTTCTTCTTCTTTTTTTTTTTTTTGATGGCTATTGTGAACGGAATTATGCTTTTTATTTGGGTTTCTGATTGTTTACTGTTGATGTAGAGAAATGTGACTGTCTTTTGCATGTTTATTTTAAACCCTGAGACTTTGCCAAAGTCCTTTATCAGTGCAAGGAGGTTTTTGATGGGTTCTCTTGTATTTTCAAGGTCTAGAATCATGTCATCTGCAAAGAGGAATAACTTGACTTCCTCTTTTCCTATTTGGATACCCCTGATCTCCTTCTCTTGTCCGATTGCTCTATCTAGGACTTCCAAAATTATGCTGAAAAGGAGGAGCGAGAGTGGCATCCTTGTCTGGTTCCTGTTTGCAGGAGATATGGTTCAATTACTGTCTGTTTAGCAGTATGCTGACTATGGTTTTGTCGTAGATTGCTCTTACTATTTTGAGGTATGTTCCATCTATGCCTAGGTGTTTGAGGGTTTTTATAAAGAAGGGGTGCTGGATTTTATCAAAAACTTTTTCTGCATCTAATGATATAATCATGTGGTTTTTGCTTTTACATCTTTAGATGCATTTAATTATGTCTATGATCTTGCAAAAGTTGACCCAGCCCTGCATCCCTGGGGTGAAACCTACTTGGTTATAGTGGATCATTTTTGAGTTGTGTTGTTGTATCCAGTTTGCTAGGATCTTGTTGTGAATTTTAACATCTATGCTCATCAAGGATATTGGCCTATAGTTCTCTTTCTTTGTTGGATCTCTACATGGTTTGGGTATCAATGTGATGTCAGCTTCATAAAATGATTTGAGGAGAGATCCGTCTTTCTCAGTTTTCTGGAATACTTTCAGTTGGATTGGTATTCATCCCTCCTTATATGTTTTGCAGAATTTGGCTGAAAAGTCATCTGGTCTAGGGTACTTTTGTAGGTAGTTTTCTTATGACAGAGTCAATTTCCTGGATTGTGATTGGTCTATTTACGGTCTCAATTTCTTCTTGTTACAACCCGGGAGTTGTGTGATGTCAGAAAGTCCTCCTTTCCTTTAGGTTTTCAAGTTTTTTTCCATACTAGTATAGTCTCTGATAATCTTTAGCATTTTGGGGAGGTCAGTTTTAACTTAATCTTTTGCATTTCTGATTGTACTTATTTGGACTTTTTCTCTCTTTTATCTTGGTCAATCTAGCCAGGGATCTATCAATCTTGTTTATCCTTTCAAAGAATCAGCTTTTTGTTTCATTGATTTTTGTATTATCTTTTTGTTTTCTATTTTGTGATCTTTCTTTTGATTTTTTGGCTTATTCATGTGTGTCTTCAGTCTTTTTCCTGAATTCTTGGGAAGGGAGTTGTCATTCCTTTTTCCTTTCTTCTGTGTTTAATACTTTCTTAAGTGTTTCTTGTAGAGCTGGCTTGGAGGCAGTGTAAGCTCATAGGGATTGAATGTCTGGGAAGGATTTTAATTCTACATCACTGATGAAGCTTAGCTTAGCTGGGTAGATAATTCTTAGTTGAAATTGTTTACCTTTGAGAACCTTGAAAACTGGGCTCCAAGCTCTCCTAACCTGTAGTTTTTCTGTAGATAAGTCTGTTGCTACTCTAATTGGTCTTCTGCAATAGGTAGTCTGACCTTTCTCTCTTGTTGCCATTAGAATTTTTTCTTTTATACCTACTTTGTGTAAGTGAATTGCTATGTGTCTCAGATTTGGTCTTAATTGTAGTTTTACAGGGGTTCTCTGAATCTCTTGTGTTTCAATGATTGCATCACTGATGAGATAAGGGAAGTTTTCTTGGATAAAATCATGGAATGCTTGTTCCAGGATGGTCTCTGTCTCTCTATCTGCCTCAGGGATTCCAATTAATCTTAGGTTTGGCCTCTTGAAATAATCACTTATCTTTTGAAGGTTTTGTTGTATCTTTTTAAGCTTTCCATACTTATCAGTTTGTTGCTTATTTCATTCACTGTATTCTTTATTGTTGTTATCTCAGTTATCAACTCCTTCCTTCTTTCCTCTTATCTCTCCTCATTTCTATTTATTCTCTCTATTAATATCTTGATACCTGGGTTTGTGGTTTGAGACCAGTCATCCTGGGGGCTCTTCATTGTTTGTTTTCTGAAGTTTGTATTCTCAGTGGCTGACCTCCCAGAGGTCTGTGTAAGACCCATATTCTGTCTTTGGTTTTTGTTCATTTGTGCAGATTTTCCTCACCCTTAAAAAAAAAAATCTCTAATTTGGTTGTTCAGGGATGAGGGTAGTTTTTACTTCTGTTTGCTCAATCTCCTATTCTTCCTTATGTAGATCCTCTGGTTTTGTTCAATTCTGAACCTGGACTGGGTGGGGAGCCTGTACTTTTTGCAGTTTTGAGATGTAATTGAAGGGAGAGCTGTGATTCAGAAACTATTAGCAGATCCTGGTATTTGCAGACAGGTGTGTGGGCATCCTAGGACCCACTTCCCACTGCCTTACAATCTGTCCATGCATTGAGGGTATAGGTTTGCCCCCTGAAAGCAAAATGAGGCAAGAAAAAAAAAATGCAAAAAGAAAGGAGGGGAATGAGAGGAAGGTGGAGGGAGAGAAGAAGAAGGAAAACAGACAGGTATGCCCACTAACAAATGAAGAGACACAAACAAAGACAGAGAAAGTTTAAACAAACAAAAGTCATACAATCATACAAACACACAAACTGACAAAAACTCCCCTATTGATGCACTTTCCTTCAAAAATACCCATACTCAAACAGGAAGACAAAAAAAAAATTAAAATAACAGAATCAAAGCAAGTATGAAAATGTAATCAAAAACAGAAAGAGAGAAGAGAAATTTAAAAAAACCCTAAAACTAGATCAAACAAACAAACAAAAAAGCAAAACCAACCAACCAACCAACAAACAAACGAAAACTAAAAAAAAAAAATAAAACTCACTCTGAAGCTGCTTCTGTAACTTCAACTATCTTTCAGCTCTGGTCTCCAGCTCTTCTCCTCTGCTCTAGGTGCAGGCTGATAGGGCTGCTCTCAGTATGTATCACATGCCCCATGAAAACCTTGGTAGGACAGTGAATCAGATCTGAACTCACCTGGCTTGTTGCTGCTGTTGTCAAGTCTCCCACTCATATCTGACATGTCTCTGCCTGTTCCAGCATGAGGGAGGGGCATCTGTCTCTCTGAGTTTGCTGAGATAACCTCTAGGTCCCCCAGGTTGGAGGCTTGGGAGCTAGGCAGGGCAATGCAAGTCTCTGCCTGGTCCTGAGACAGAAAAAATGGTGCGGGTTGATGTCTCCTCACAGGTAGTGGGGCTCCTCTCCAGCTCTCCCTGACCTGCTCTCTCCACAGATCTGGGGCTCATGTGGCTCTTCTGTCACAGGTGATGGTGTAGGCTGGGAGACAGGTGGTGAAGATTAGCTGTATCCCACAGCCTTTTCTCAGGAGAACTCCAAGAACAACATAGGATCCTGTGTGCCAGGGACTCCAATCTCAGGGCAGTGAGAGGTTGCTGTCACTTGTGGAGGAGACCCCTGGGTGCATGAGTTACAGTCTCCCCTCAGATGGATTTTTACTCATCCACCAGCAAACACCCACTCATGCAGAGAGTCCTTATGGACACTTGTATTTGCAGGAACTCTCACAGTCTGACCTCTTCTATCACCATCTTGCTGGAAATTCCACTTCTTAGACTTTTAATATGCATGAGGAGCACAGTAGTCTAAGGAAGAGCCTGAAGTTTTCCCAGGTGATTCTACAGGTGATGCCACTGATGTTAGTCAAAAGACTACTCTTGAGTTGCAAGTCTTGAGACAACCCCCATCCATTCTCTCTAGAATTAACCATCATGCTCAATTTTGTTTTTAACAGGACCTTGATTTTCTTTACATCTTAACACATACATATGTCTCCCAAAACTTGGTATGTGCCTATGTATTGCATTTCATCTATCAGTTTTGAAACTTATATAAATGGAGTATGAGTTTTCTATTTCTTAATGCTTAAAAGGCTTACTTATAACTGGTTATAACTGACACATTTATTACTCTGCTGTTTATTATTCCATTAAACAATTATACATCAATTTATTTGTTTATATATTGCCAACATACATGTAACTTACAATAGCATATTACTGTTATGAAAATTCTTATACATGTGTCCATGGGCATGTGTGAAAAAGTTTCTCTCAGGTTGTAAGAGGGAGAAAAATGACTGGAACATAGTATAATAAAGAATCTGACTCCATTTTCAATGTTTGGCTGTTAAAGCCTTTTAAACCTCATCCCTTCCCTTCTGGCAAGCTTAAGAAAGCCCAGATGAGCCGGGTTTGGTGGCTCAGCCTGTAATCCCACGCCTTTGGGAGGCTGAGGTGAGTGGATTGCCTGAGCCCGCGGGTTCGAGACCCGCCTGGGCAGGCGAGACCTCATCTCTACAATAAATTAAAAAACCAGCCAGGCGTGGTAGTGCGTGCCTGTAATTCCGGCTCCTTGGAAGACTGAGGTGGAAGGATCGCCGGAGCCCAGCAGGTCAAAGCTGCAGTGGCCGGGAGTGGCCACAGCACTCCAGTCTGGGCGACAGAGTGAGACTCCAATTCAAAAAAAAAAAAGAAAGAAAGAAAGCCCAGATGTTCCCTCCTTTAGTGCTGATGGGAAGTTGAGTTCAAATTCTTACCCTGGCTCCACCTCCGAATTACCACAAAATCTCAAAAGAGTCTCCATTATATGTGCCCTTGAGTTATTTTTGGTGAAGCTTGGAAAGTCTGACTTGCTCTTCCCAGAACACCTCATTATATGAGTAACAAAAAAAGTTTTTGTACCTTCTTAGTAAGACATTTCAAATTTACCAGTTAATGTCAAATTACTTTCTAGAGAGTTTGTAGCAGTTTGCAATCCAATCAGCAGAAACAGGAATTCTCTCTTCTTCACATATTTTTAAATGCCTGATACTGTTAAACTTTTAATTTAGTACCTTTTAATTTAGTATATTTTAATTATTAATTAGATTCAAACTCTTTTGTATGATTCTTCGCCATAGGAGTATTCTTTATTCTCTAAAATATCTATAAATACATTTATTTTTAAAAAAATCTAATTGGTATTGACTTATAGGATTTTCAACACACTTCAAATATTAATCCACAATTACTTTATTATTTTATTTATTTATTTATTTATTTATTTATTTATTTTTTTTTTTTTTGAGTTGGAGTCTCACTCTGTTGCCTAGACTGGAGCAGTGGCTGCTCCCGGCCACTGCAGCCTTGACCTTCTGGGCTCCGGTGATCCTTCTGCCTCTGCCTTCGGAGTAGCTGGAATTACAGGCGTGCACTACCACGCCCGGCTGATTTTTTGATTTATTGTAGTGATGAGGTCTCGCCTGCCCAGGCGTGTCTCGAACCCACGAGCTCAGGTAATCCACTCACTTCAGCCTCTCAAAGGCACGGGATTACAGGCTGAGCCACGGAGCCCGGCTTTTTATTATTAATATTGCAAAATTCTCTCTCCTATTTAGTGTCTGTAATTTCAATCAATTTATGACACTTTTTGATGAACAGAATTTTATTTTATTTTTATTTTATTTTTTGCCAGTTAGAATCTTTATTCAAATGGGAGTCAGCACTTGGACAGAAATCACAGTCCAACAGCAAAAATTACCTCTCTAGGATATGCCAAGTCATGGCCCTCCCCATGGTCACCTGCCCAGAGAAAGTGTCACCATTTACTCTCCAGTTTCACAGACCCTGTCCTGCCTGTCCCAGCTGGACCAGAATGACCCAATCCACCATAGAAGGAGGAAGGGCAGATGGGGCGACGTCTGTGTCCTGGCTAAGCAGGCTCTGTCACCCTCCCTGGTGTCCTCTTGAGAGAACCGTAATAGAGTATACCATAGACTTAAGTTAAGAGCATGCTATAACCCAATAAATATGGCTTGTGGACAATAGCACAGCCATCTTAGTTTTCTGCTTTAAAACATAACCTGTAGCTGTTTAAAGTTTCAGTTATGGGAAAAACTGCAAAGCTCCAGTTCAAGCTTCAACCCCTTCCCTTGACCCACTTTCCCCTTAGCAACAACCAATCAGGTGCCAGGGGAAAATCACCTAAAGTTTCCAAATGTCTCTGCAACTTCCCCAGCTAGTGGGCCAATGTCAGCCCGAGTCAAGCTAGCCAATCCTCCACGATTAAGCTGACCACCAGAGGTTACTACCCAATTAAATGGTAATAAGACTGGAAAGTCCTCCCAAACTCCTCCTCCCTTTGTGTGAAAACATAAAAGGTGTCTGCTTAAGGAAGTCAGGGCTTCTGGGTGTACTCCGCTTCATCGGTTGTCGACAGAGGTCCAGGCTCAAGCTTGCAAATAAAAGCCCTCTTGAACTTTCGTCGGAATTGGTTCTTGGTAGTCTCTCGGATTGAACATTCAGCCACTACACTCTGAGGTCAGAGTCCCTAGTAGCATCAGATCTAAGCCAAGTTGAGCTACCAGAGGAGGTGGGGGCGGGGCTTCAGAACTGAGGGGCGGAAAGCTGGGGAAGGTGAAAGATACCTTTCCAGCTCCCCCACCTAACTCAGAGGCCCAAGGGCCTGAATCTCCTGGTCTTGACCCCAGATCCCCTCCCTAAGGGGTCAGTGTATCTTCTGATGATTGGGTAGAATGGTTTCTTTGATGAAGGAGAAGATAACCAGATTCGAAGCGTTTGCCCCACTTGCCTTTGGTGAAGTAGTTGGTCACCACGTCATCTCCAGGCTGCATGGGGGAGGGCAAGACATTCTCCCTAGCCAAAAGTGACACAAAAAATGCAGTCCACAGGCAGAAAGTGAAATAGGCCAGGACCTCTGAGAAAGGATAACATGCTTCTGCAAAAACCTGAAATGCTAGGTAATGATTCACCACCACTAGACCGCTGGACAGGATGAAGTTAGGCGAGGTCAGCATGATGAAGGGGAAGGTCTGGAGGAGGCCAGAGTAGACGAGGTTGGTGAAGAGGCCCACGCCAATCATGCTGATGGGGAAGTGCTCAAAGACGTAGAGGCCAATCTGCAAAACTGTGGAGAACCGGCTCGTGTATTTTATGATCCTACTGGTGGCCACTGCGTATTCTTCTATCAGTTCTGCCAGGTAATAGGGTCGAGCTGCCATGGCCATCTTGATGAAGGCCACCTGGAAGAAGAGCAGTGACCAGTTCAGCATGAGCATGAACCCCATGGTCCCCAACTCCCTGTGCATTTTGGGTCAGCGACACAGAGCCACCACCACTGCAGCTGCGTCCCCGCCCCACCGACTGCCAGCCTGAATTTCTCATTTTAATGTGGTGATATTTATTGATTTTATCACTTTTTAAATTTACATTCAATATTCCCTATTATTGCTCCAAGAAGTTAATAATTAAATATTTACATTTAAGTATTGATATAACACACTATTTCACTATTTATTAATGTGGGGGGAAAAAGGATTGATCCAGTTTCATTTTCTTTCCTCATTGAAGACAAATTTTCCTAGAACTGTTTATTTGTTTATTTATTTACTTATTTATTTGTTTAATTTTTATTATAAAGATGTGGGGTACATTTCAGGGTTAGGTATATAAACATTGATCATGCAGGTACCCTTGTTGATGAGGTACGCCTCTCCCTCCCTTAGCAGTTTCCCTCAACTGCCAATACTTCCCCCACCCAGTTTCCCATTACTCCCATTTGCTTTCTTATAGAATTATAATTGTTCAAGGTCAGCTTATAAGTGAGAACATGTGGAACTCAATTCTTTGTTTCTGTGATAAATCACTAAGTATGGTCAACTCCAGATCCATCCAAGTTGCTGCAAAATTCATACATTTGTCCTTCTTTATGTCTGCATAAGATTCCATTGTGTATAAGTACCACATTTTTTTAATCCAGTCCAGCTTCGATGGGCAACACGGTTGGTTCCATTTTTGCTAATGTGAATAGAGCTGCAACAAACATACGTGTGCAGGTGTCTTTTTGGTAGAATAATTTGAGTTCCTTCAGGTATATTCCCAATAGGGGAATTGCTGGGTCATATGAAAGGTCAATTTCTAGTTTTTCAGAAATCACCACACTGTCTTCCAAAGAGGTTGTACTAGTCTGCATTCCCACTAGCAGTGTAGAAGCATTCCTATTTGTTCACATCCTCACCAGCACCTGGGCGGCCTCCGAGAACTATTTATTTAGTGGTGCATCCTTTCACTCTTCACATATGATTTCTCTGTCATATAATATATATCTGAAGTTGTTTCTAGAGTTTAAATTATATTCAATTAGTAAATTCATCTATCTACTTTGCTTTTAAAACTGCTTGATCACTATACATTTCTAAGATATCTTGGTATCTGGTATAGAGTGTCTTCTTTACATTGTATTTAGTCTTCAAATGTGCTTTTGTATTCTTATTTCATCATTGCTTTATTTTTAAGAAATGAGCATATATTGTTCCATGTTTTAAAAAATATAAAACTATATCAAATCTGCAGATCAGCATTAATAGAATTAACATATTTAAGATATAGATAATCTATTTTTTAAAGTTGTATCTCTCTCTGTATCTATAATTTATCTTTTCATAAAGTATGGAGTGTTCTCAGCTTTATCTTCTCAGTGTCTGAAATATTTGTCATTTTACTGTACAGAAAAAAGCTTGCCAAATCCAATTCTATACAAATAATTTCTTTGGATTCTTTTTTTATTCCAAGCATTTTATTTTCCATTCTTTATTTTCAATGTTAATGGAAAATTTGCTATTTCTAGAATATATATTTGAGCCTTTTTCTACTATACTTTGTATACTTTATTTATACTTTTATAATTTTCTGCTCACATATTTTAATGACTTCATTTTATGTAGTTTTTAATCACCTGAATCTTACTTTCATAAACATAGAGTCTTCTTTCTGTAATTTTAACTTTGAGGAAAGAAGTATAATTGCATTTTGCTATAAGAATATTCCCTTCTTAGACATATATGAAATTAAACACTGAGATTTAATGGGCCATGGTAATCATAGGAATTTTAATAGAAAATTTCATAGGGATTATCTACAGTTGCAAATAATCAGAATAAATATATTTCCCCTTCATTCAGTGCCAAGTTCATGTTAGAAAATTTCCTTTATTTTTCCAGTATTTTTCATTTATTCTTATTCTTTATCTTAGCTGTTTGTGGTGCCATCTCTGTGTGGAAAGAACTCTACATGAGTATATCATAGGCACTATATCTGTATTTCAAGTTCTATGCAAAATTCTATTTTTTCTGGGTAAAACTGGGTGAAATCTTTAAAACCAGAAATATTTGCTACATTAAATGTAAACATCTATTAGATCAATTGAGTTATCTATAGTGAGCTATGAGTATTCTTCCCCAGAGGCAAATATAGTTCCATGAATCTCAGATGCTCACTAAGCAAACTGGATGGTCCTCTTACTTCCATATTTTCAGTATTTTCATTTTCAACTGATTTAGTCATATGTTTATCTCATTCTTAAACATTGACCCTTTTATTCAAAGTTCTTCTCTAGTCCCACTCCCCTTTCATTTTATTTTTTAACTTTTATGATAGTTACTCAAAATAGCATTCTATCTAATACCATAGTTAAGAGCCTGTATGACTGATCTCTGAAGAACATATTCTTATGTGGTTTTTATGACCTTTTGCTAGAACTTGGTAGTGTTGATTAATCCTTTTTTATAGCTGCTTATTACCTCTTTATCTCTTTTTCTCTCTCTTTTCTTTTTTAGTTCTTCTTTATGCTCATTGTATCAGTCTGTTTTGCATTGCTGTAAAGTAATATGTGAGACTGAGTAATATATATAAAAAGAAAGGTTTATTTGGCTCTTAGTCCTGCATGATGCTGGCATCTGCTTGGCTTCTCGTGAGGCCTCAGGAAACTTTTACTCATGGAGTATGGTTACAGGAACTGTCATGTCACATGGGAGAATAGAAGCAATAAAAGGAGTAAAAGGTATCAGGCTTTTTTAAACAACTAGCTCCTACATGAACTAATAGGGCAAGAACTCACTTATTACTGCAGAAACTCACTCATTATTGCAAGAACAGCATCAAGCCATCCATGAAGTATCTGCCCCCATGATACAATCACCTTCCACTGGACCCCACCTACTACACTGAGAATCACATTTCAACATGAGATTTGGTGTGGACAACAATTCAAACAATCATTCAATATCCTTTATCAACTACATGATAGGCTTGTTATTAACTACTTAGTTTTTAAATAGCAATATGCGCCAATGGTCTATCTTTTCTTTCAGAATATGTCCTTTACCCCCAGGAAAGTTGTCCAATTCAAGAGGGTCTATATTTTATTTTACTGCTAGTACTTCTCATAGTCTATTGTCTAAGCACCAGTCACTCAGTTAACCACTGATGGTTTTTTTTTACAAAAATCTCTCCCACCATTAGTGCTAAATGTCTTTTTCTTAATGAGTTTTATTCCAATATAGGTTTTAAATTTGTAGGTAGCTGAGAAAAATATCATGTACTGTTTTTGTTATTCCTTGGTTCCAAATACAACAGATATGTAGAGGAGAATAAAACTTTCCTCTACTTTAGGTTACACAGTTGGTATGCCAAATTAAAATAACAAAAGACAGACTAACAGGGAAAGTACATACAGATTGCATTTGGTGTTAGTGTTCTTAAATTTTTTATATGCACATAGGCTTTCATTGAAGTGATGAACCAAATAAATGGTTATACTCAAGAAGCATACATATTATCTTTTTTTTTTCTTTTATTTGAGTTGGAGTCTCACTCTATTGCTCAGGCTGGAGTGCAGTGGCATGCTCATGACCACCACAGCATTGACCTGCTGGGTTCAGGTTATCCATCCCCTTCAGTCTTCCAAATAGCTGGATCTACAGGTATGTGCCACCATGCCCAGCTAATCTTTTGATTTATTGTCGAGATGAGGTCTGCTATGCTGCCCAGACTGGTCTCAAACCCATGGACCCAACAACATATATATTATTATAATAAGCAATTATAAATTTCAGAGAAGTGACAATGCAAAGATAAAGGAATTTGTGACTCTTGGAACAGAAAATTATGGGAAGATATGTGTGTGTGTGTGTGTGTGTGTGTGTGTGTGTGTGTGTGTGTGTGTGAAGAAAATTAATGGAAGATAACAGTTATTTAGTAAGATTTTGTTTATGCAAATTCACCTCAGTGTCATCTACATTACCTACATCTCCAGTGATATTATTTTTCAATTTCCGTTACAGGAAAGGGAGATACCTGCACAAAGGAAAATATATTCCCTGTGCTATCTAGATGTTGACGTAATCAACAGTCAGATTAATTATTTATGTTTAACTTGTTAAGACAATAGTAAAGTTAATAGATGAAAGATGCAGTTTGAATGAGAGTTCATTGTGGGGGATTATAGGGAGAATAACAAACATTTAAATAACCAATCTCCAGCCACCTTTCAATAAATAGGAGACAAAATAAGTTGTGGGGGGTGGTTTAAAAGGGCAAAAGGGTTTGTTTTAGGTTTTTGAATCCCTCAAGGAGGAACAAGATTTCAAGAGAGAAAAAAACTTAGACCAAGATGACGTTCTTGATCCATGATCAAGAGCTATCTACTTGAAGTCGTTTTCTGCTTCTGGAAACAAGAAATTGGTTCTAAAAATCTTCGATTTGAGATCACCTGTGGAGATAGCTTTTTAATTGCCTTAAGATGGATTATCTGGGTCTAGCTTGGCATAGTAAGGTAGGTAGTTAACAACATTTTGTAAGGTTCTTCTAAATGAGATGACAATTCATGGTTTATATTTTAAAAACGTGTACATCCAGGTATTATCAGCCAGCAGAAGACACATCATTTTCATCTGTTGATGGTATATTTTAATGTATTAATTAGGTATTTTATGACTAGATAGTCAAAGCATCAAATTGTTCATGCAAGTCCTAATGATTTTCACTCAATCCAGGTATGGAAGGTTTAGAGATGCTAGTAGGCATAGTGTGACCAAAAAGTATTTCAAAAAAGGTTAATTTGCATCTCTTATTAGGAGTATTCTAGATTTTTATAAGGATCATAGGTCATGTTTCTATTCATTTAAGTCTAATATATCCTTGGTTTAATTCAATTCATAAAACAATGTATAATGAGGAATAATTTTAATAGATAAATTTCTTTACCACTCTTGTATTGACATGTCTAACTGGGTAGCATTCAGTCAATCCACAAAACATGTAGACTATAACCAAGCAGTAAGAATAGTCTAAAGCCTGGCTCGGTGGCTCAGCCTGTAATGCCGCGCCTTTGGGAGGCTGAGGTGAGTGGATTGCCTGAGCCCGCGGGTTCGAGACCCGCCTGGGTAGCGAGACCTCATCTCTACAATAAATCAAAAAATCAGCTGAGCATGGTAGTGCATGCCTGTAATTCCGGCTACTTGGAAGGCTGAGGCGGAAGGATTGCCAGAGCCCGGCAGGGTGGAGGCTGCGGTG